>NC_091243.1:10933872-11023872 GCF_040958095.1 Procambarus clarkii | reverse complement strand
TCGGGCCCTGCATAGTAGGCTGAGAAGTGCGTTCTGGCTACTAGGTACGATATATATATATATTATATATATATATATAATATATATATATATATATATATATATATATATATATATATATAATTATTTATTTATTTTATACGGGCTTGTATAATAGGTATTGTAATAGCAGTACAGTACATGATGAGTTAAATTTTTTATTAAAATAACTTCTTACACAATATAATGAAAATTTACAGTGTAATTTATATTATTGATTTTGTAATAATATAATTTTTGCTTCCTAGCAATCTTCGTAATCATTCTTATTTCATATATTCTTTAAAAAAAAAGTTCAATTAGGTTTTTTCCTTTTTTATAATATCTTAAGATAAATGTTAAGGTTTTGCAATATTTCTTAATACTGGTATAGTAATATTTCTCAATTCGTATTCCAACTGAAGGTATCTCTCAGCACTGTCATTAATCACCCACTGAAATCTCCTTAAGTAATATTAAATATATTTATCAGGCACATACAGGGAATATTCATATTAAATAAATCTGGCAAAGCTTGTTTGGGCTTCAGCTTTGGCCCCGCGTCTACTTCACTGGCGCTGCAGCATGTGATTACTGTGTAGGGAGGACAGGTGTACATGAATGCCCTGTCAGGTGCAGGACTTTATATGTGACATGAAGGAGGTGCCTAGAGTCTGAAGGAGGTGCCTGGAGTCTGAGGGAGGTGCCTGGAGTCTGAAGGAAGTACCTGGAGTCTGAAGGAGGTGCTTGGAGTCTGAAGGAGGTGCCTAGAGACTGAAGGAGGTGCCTAGAGTCTGAAGGAGGTGCCTGGAGTCTGAAGGAGGTGCCTAGAGTCTGAATGAGGTGCCTAGAGTTTGAACGAGGTGCCTAAGAGTCTGAAGGAGGTGCCTGGAGTCTGAAGGAGGTGCCTGGAGTCTGAAGGAGGTGCCTGAGAGTCTGAAGGAGGTGCCTAAGAGTCTGAGGGAGGTGCCTAAGAGTCTGAAGGAGGTGCCTAAGAGTCTGAGGGAGGTGCCTAAGAGTCTGAAGGAGGTGCCTAAGAGTCTGAAGGAGGTGCCTAAGAGTCTGAAGGAGGTGCCTAAGAGTCTGAGGGAGGTGCCTGGAGTCTGAAGGAGGTGCCTAAGAATCTGAAGGAGGTGCCTAGAGTCTGAAGGAGGTGCCTGGAGCCTGAAGGAGGTGCCTAAGAGTCTGAAGGAGGTGCCTAAGAGTCTGAAGGAGGTGCCTGGAGTCTGAAGGAGATGCCTAAGAGTCTGAAGGAGGTGCCTAAGAGTCTGAAGGAGGTGCCTGGAGTCTGAAAGAGGTGCCTGGAGTCTGAAGGAGGTGCCTGGAGTCTGAAAGAGGTGCCTAAGAGTCTGAAGGAGGTGCCTGGAGTCTGAAAGAGGTGCCTGGAGTCTGAAAGAGGTGGCTAAGAGTCTGAAGGAGGTGGCTAAGAGTCTGAAGGAGGTGCCTGGAGTCTGAAGGAGGTGCCTGGAGTCTGAAAGAGGTGCCTGGAGTCTGAAGGAGGTGGCTAAGAGTCTGAAGGAGGTGCCTAAGAGTCTGAAGGAGGTGGCTAAGAGTCTGAAGGAGGTGCCTGGAGTCTGAAGGAGGTGGCTAAGAGTCTGAAGGAGGTGCCTAAGAGTCTGAAGGAGGTGGCTAAGAGTCTGAAGGAGGTGCCTGGAGTCTGAAGGAGGTGGCTAAGAGTCAGAAGGAGGTGCCTGGAGTCTGAAGGAGGTGGCTAAGAGTCTGAAGGAGGTGCCTAAGAGTCTGAAGGAGGTGGCTAAGAGTCTGAAGGAGGTGCCTGGCGTCTAAAGGAGGTGCCTAGAGTCTGAAAGAGGTGCCTAAGAGTCTGAAAGAGGTGCCTGGAGTCTGAAGGAGGTGCCTGGAGTCTGAAAGAGGTGCCTGGAGTCTGAAGGAGGTGGCTAAGAGTCTGAAGGAGGTGCCTGGCGTCTGAAGGTGCCTAGAGTCTGAAGGAGGTGCCTAAGAGTCTGAAGGAGGTGCCTAAGAGTCTGAAAGAGGTGTCTAAGAGTCTGAAGTAGGTGCCTAAGAGTCTGAAGTCGGTGCCTAGAGTCTAAAGAAGGTGCCTGGAGTCTGAAGGAGGTGCCTAAGAGACTGAATGTGATACCAAGAGTTTACAGAGGTATTACAAGTCTGCGGTGAAGCAGAGTCAACAGCGTTGATGAGAATGTAGCTTTAAGACTCCGCAGTGGTGCAAAAATAATGTGGTGGTGCTAAGATTTAGCGTTGGTGCTAAGTCTGAGGCTGAGAATGAAGTCTTCAATGGTGTCGAGTCTAGCAGGACGCTTAAGCCCTGAAGGTGTCACAGTTTCAACAGGTTACGTTGAATCGAGCTTACGTCATCGGAGGAATTTGTCCTGTAAGAGGTGATAGAAGACAATTAGTTGAAGATTAATCTATGATTTTCCTTTAAATTTCACACCAAATTACCCTCGTTTTTAAGATGAGAAGCAACAGAATTATATAAAGATTAATTCAAAAGTTCACACACACACACACACACACACACACACACACACACACACACACACACACACACACACACACACACACACACACACACACACACATACACACACACACACACACCACACTACAAGATTTCACGTGATCCTAGTGTTTCATGCCACCACCACTACCACCACCCAGTGCCTGGACAGTGTCATGCCACCACTACCACCACCCAGTGCCTGGACAGTGTCATGCCACCACTACCACCACCCAGTGCCTGGACAGTGTCATGCCACCACTACCACCACCCATTGCCTGGACAGTGTCATGCCACCACTACCACCACCCAGGGCCTGGACAGTGTCATGCCACCACTACCACCACCCAGTGCCTTGACAGTGTCATGCCACCACTACCACCACCCAGTGCCTTGACAGTGTCATGCCACCACTACCACCACCCAGTGCCTGGACAGTGTCATGCCACCACTACCACCACCCAGTGCCTGGACAGTGTCATGCCACCACTACCACCACCCAGTGCCTTGACAGTGTCATGCCACCACTACCACCACCCAGTGCCTGGACAGTGTCATGCCACCACTACCACCACCCAGTGCCTGGACAGTGTCATGCCACCACTACCACCACCCAGTGCCTGGACAGTGTCATGCCACCACTACCACCACCCAGTGCCTGGACAGTGTCATACCACCACTACCACCACCCAGTGCCTGGACAGTGTCATGCCACCACTACCACCACCCAGTGCCTGGGCAGTGTCATGCCACCACTACCACCACCCAGTGCCTGGACAGTGTCATGCCACCACCACCACTACCACCACCCAGTGCCTGGACAGTGTCATACCACCACCCAGTGCCTGGACAGTGTCATGCCACCACCCAGGGCCTGGACAGTGTCATGCCACCACCCAGGGCCTGGACAGTGTCATGCCACCACCCAGGGCCTGGGCAGTGTCATGCCACCACTCATGTATCCAGCGTTAAGCTAGCATCACCCTAGCGTGTCAATATAGACATGCCTAGCATCACCTTAGGGTGCCAACACAAGTATCTCAGCATCCCCCCCAGCATACTAACACAAGGATGACAGCATGCCAACATAAGCATGCTAGCATCACCCTAGCGTGTCAACATAAGCCTTCAACCATCACCCTAGCGTCCTAGCACCACCACCTGCATAATAAACGACGTATCCCTTGTACCACCACCTGCAGATGCCTCGCAGAGTGTCGGCGTTCTTGTGGCAGACGAGGCCGTATCCGCAGTGTCCGTCGATGTCGAACAGACCCCCACACACCTCCTGGGGACCCTGCCCAAGTGGAGACACTAAGCGTTAACATTCCGGTGATGGCGGGAGACTGCTACGGACATGCACAGAGCACTGTGCTTGAAAACATCAACACACTGGTAATAATGAAGTCAACTGCAGGCGATGAGTCACAATAACATGGCTGAAGTATGTTGACCAGATCACACACTAGACGGTGAAGGGACGACGACGTTTTGGTCCGTCCTGGACCATTCTCAAGTCGATTGTGAATGGCAATCGACTTGAGAATGGTCCAGGACGGACTGAAACGTCGTCGTCCCTTCACCTTCAATGGTCAATGAAGTCAATTGACAGGATCCTGTCTGAATTGACAGGGGACTGTAAGAAATAAAATCACAGGTCAGCGCAATAGGGCTACGTACTAAGATTAAAACTGGACACTATTTGAACCAGACAAGCAAGAGCTCTGTCAACAAAAAGAATATTTATGGTTTTAAGATCACACATTTGTCAAGTCAGATGAATCTAAATGCGCATCTAACGTGAGTATAATCAAAACAGTAAAATATTAATTATTCAAAATATCTGATGTCAGAAAAAGTCGTAATTTGTTACGACGCGCATACGTTAGATGCGCGTTAAATGCGCATCTAACGTGAGTATAATCAAAACAGTAAAATATTAATTATTCAAAATATCTGATGTCAGAAATTTGACTTCTGAGCGTGATTTTTGAGCCGAATTCTGTCTCTCTGCACCTATTTTCATTTTCAAACTACGACTTTATATACCGAAAATATGCCAATCACTGAAAACGGCGATGGGTCATATTTTGCCCAAACCCCCCTGCAGTTTTCAAAATATCTGAAATGTCGGAAATTTGACCCCTAAGCGTAATTTTTGAGCCGAATTCTGACTCTCTGCTCCTATTTTCATTTTCAAATTACGACTTTTTAAACCGAAAATATGCCAATTATTGAAAACTACGATGGGTCATATTTTGCCCAAACCCCCCTGCAGTTTTCAAAATATCTGAAATGTCGGAAATTTGACTCCTGAGCGTGATTTTTGAGCCGAATTCTGACTCTCTGCACCTATTTTCATTTTCAAATTACGACTTTTTAACCCGAAAATATGCCAATTACTGAAAACGGCGATGGGGCATATTTTGCCCAAACCCCCCTGCAGTTTTCAAAATATCTGAAATGTCGGAAATTGGACTCCTGAGCCTGATTATTGAGCCGAATTCTGACTCTCTGCACCTATTTTCTTTTTCAAAATACAAATTTTTATACCGAAAATATGCCAATTACTGAAAACGGCAATGGGTCGTATTTTGCCCAAACCCCCCCTGCAGTTTTCAAAATATCTGAAATGTCGGAAATTTGACCCCTAAGCGTAATTTTTGAGCTGAATTCTGACTCTCTGCTCCTATTTTTATTTTCAAATTACGACTTTTTAAACCGAAAATATGCCAATTATTGAAAACAGCGATGGGTCATATTTTGCCCAAACCCCCCTGCAGTTTTCAAAATATCTGAAATGTCGGAAATTTGACTCCTGAGCCTGATTTTTGAGGCGAATTCTGACTCTCAGCACCTATTTTCATTTTCAAACTACGACTTTTTATACCGAAAATATGCCAATTACTGAAAACGGCGATAGGTCATATTTTGCCCAAACCCCCCTGCAGTTTTCAACAAATCTTAAATGTCGGAAATTTGACTCTTGAGCGTGACTTTTGAGCCGAATTCTGACTCTCTGCACCTATTTTCATTTGCAAATTACGACTTTTTAAACCGAAAATATGCCAATTACTGAAAACTGCGATAGGTCATATTTTGCCCAAACCCCCCTGCAGGTTTCAAAATATCTGAAATGTCGGAAATATGACTCATAAGCGTAATTTTTGAGCCGAATTCTGACTCTCTGCACCTATTTTCCGTTTCAAATTACGACTTTTTAAACCGAAAATATGCCAATTATTGAAAACGGCGGTGGGTTCAATTTTGCCCAAACCCCCCTGCAGTTTTCAAAATATCTGAAATGTCGGAAATTTGACTCCTGAGCGTGATTTTTAGGCCAAATTCTGACTCTGCTCCTATTTTCATTTTCAAATTACGACTTTTTAAACCAAAAATATGCCAATTACTGAAGACAGCGATGAGTCATATTTTGCCCAAACCCCCCTGCAGTTTTCAAAATATCTGAAATGTCGGAAATTTGACTCCTGAGCGTGATTTTTGAGGCGAATTCTAACTCTCAGCACCTATTTTCATTTTCAAATTACGACTTTTTAACCCGAAAATATGCCAATTACTGAAAACGGCGATGGGGCATATTTTGCCCAAACCCCCCTGAAGTTTTCAAAATATTTTAAATGTCGGAAATTTGACTCCTAAGCGTAATTTTTTAGCCGAATTCTGACTCTCTGCACTTATTTTAATTTTCAAATTACGACTTTTTAAACCGAAAATATGCCAATTACTGAAAACAGCGATAGGTCATATTTTGCCCAAACCCCTCTGCAGTTTTCAGCATATGTGAAATGTCGGAAATTTGACTCCTGAGCGTGATTTTTGAGCCGAATTCTGACTCTCTGCACCTATTGTCATTTTCAAATTACGGCTTTTTATACCGAAAATATGCCAATTACAGTAAACTGTTTTTCAGTCGTAAACAGGGGGGGTTTAGCAGCTGGATTAATGAGGATTTGGCTTTTGTTGTAGAAGACGGGGTGCAGAGACCAAATGTTAATTCCATGCAGACCCTAAATCCCCTCGTTATGATTTAAAACGCTTTACACACGAATCGCAACTGATGACGTTCGAACATTTCTCGAATAGTGCTTCACTGGCGACCTCTGTTCCAATCGCAACGCTGTAAATGCTTCCTTCACTCACATACTTCAAATTTAATCATTCGCCAACAGAACCTGAACACCTAATCTATCCTAATACTACTTATATATAGAACTTCAATATATAGCAATATGAATTTATATAATAGAACAAACCTATTTTTAATACACGATATATTAAAGTTGAAGATTGGATCATTGGAGACGGAATCTGCTTTTGACTTGCCTAGGCTGAGGACAGGTTGCCAACAGAGAGACTCGCCAACAGAAACAGTTGGTGGGTCTCAAGAGAGACCCACCAACAGAGAGACCCACCAACAGAGAGACCCACCAACAGAGACACCCACCAACAGAGAGACCCCCCAATAGAGAGACCCACCAACAGGGATACTAACCAACATTGACTCACCTTCTTACAGACCATGCAGCAGCGGCAGGCGTTGAGCTCCATGCCATAGAGGCAGTTGTGGGGATATTCACATCGATCAGGCATACAACTGCATGATAGTCCTGCCACCCTGCAAGGAAGACTAATGTAATGACAGGTGTGTGTGTGTGTGAGGGGGTGAGGCAGGTGTGTGTGTGTATCACGCGCCTTATCGTCCTAATTTCGTGGCACAAATTGGGCCAATATCCGTCTCGCCGTTCTAATTGTAAACTACACTTCATTTTTCCCAAATATATATATAACCTTGCAAACAGCAAGCTAAATGGTACTCACTTTGTGACACACATGTAAAAGTTTGGTTTAGACAGCTGTGCACCTGTGTTGTGCAGCCATTACTGTAATGTTGTTGTACAAACTGTTACAAGCATTGTTCTCGATTCTGAATTTGACAACCGTAACGATATCCTTTTAAATCACTGATAAATGTAGCTTCTAAATCAAAATCTTGAGAATACAGTTTATAATTACAGATATTACATGTTATCTTATTGTTATAAGCGGTTCTCTTAGGTAAATAATTGACTAATTTATTTTCCAAACTAACCAACATGTATAAATAATTACAAGTAAAACTTTAGAATTTGAATGATCAGGTTACCTCCCTTAGAAGTGTTGTGCCCAGTACCCGTGCCCAGTACCCGTGCCCCAGTACCCGTGCCCAGTACCCGTGCCCCAGTACCCGTGCCCCAGTACCCGTGCCCACGTACCCGTGCCATTACCCGTGCCCAGTACCCGTGTCCAGTACCCGTGCCCAGTACCCGTGCGCCAGTACCCGTGTCCAGTACCCGTGCCCCAGTACCCGTGCCCACGTACCCATGCCCAGTACCCGTGCCCACGTACCCGTGCCCCAGTACCCGTGCCCACGTACCCGTGCCCCAGTACCCGTGCCCACGTACCCGTGCCCCAGTACCCGTGCCCACGTACCCGTGCCCCAGTACCCGTGCCATTACCCGTGCCCAGTACCCGTGCCCAAGTACCCGTGCCCACGTACCCGTGCCGAGTACCCATGCCCCAGTACCCGTGCCCAGTACCCGTGCCCAGTACCCGTGCCCAGTACCCGTGCCCACGTACCCGTGCCCAGTACCCGTGCCCACGTACCTGGGGGTGAAGGGCAGCAGCAGCAGCACTAGCAGAGCAGAAGGCAGCGCAGACACCATCCAGGTCATTGTATACAGTTCGTCGGCTCCTCACTACAACCACAACATACATTTCACTCATCAACTTCAAAAAACAAAAACATATACATTAAAACTAAAATCGGAAGGGTCATAATTATACAATTTATTATTGTGAACATAATTTATTAGCCGAGAAAAAATTGGGATTGTTTTCTACGTTCTTTTGTTTGGTAATGCTATAGGGCTGGAGGCTAGGTTGTGGTTCACCCGCTGAGCACAGCATGTGTCTAACTTTTTCCACCGTTACTCACAGGATGATTATGGGGCCCAGTATTACTCACAGGATGGGTATGGGGTCCACCATCACTCACAGGATGAGTATGGGGCCCAGTATTACTCACAGGATGGGTATGGGGTCCACCATCACTCACAGGATGGGTATGGGGTCCACTACCAGTCACAGGATGAGTATGGGGTCCACCATCACTCACAGGATGATTATGGGGCCCAGTATTACTCACAGGATGGGTATGGGGTCCACTACCAGTCACAGGATGAGTATGGGGTCCACTACCACTCACAGGATGAATATGGGGTCCACTACCAGTCACAGGATGTGCAAAATAAATTAACTAAAGTAAAAACAATAACAAGACACCAATCAACATCACCGATAGGCCTTCTCCCATTTTGGCCTAAAACTCAACTCCTGCGGTTACTGAGTAAATGAAGCAAACTAAGCACAGAGGGCAGTAAAACAGTCCCACTAATAACACAAATATTCAACACATTGCTATGCAACACAACATAAACTCAAGAGTGGTCAGGACACTTTCGTTTATCCGAAGACTCATATTTTTTATATTCCACAAGCCCAAACCCTCCTTACCATACATCAAGTCAATTCAGCTACAATTATATACATAACCATTAATATCCTGAAAAAGTCATCCAGTAAGTGTTCTTCTGGAGAGCATCTGGTTGTGTGAGAGAGAGATTGGCACAGAAGCTGGTGTGTTCCTTGTGGTAAGGTTGACCTCATGGAGCTGGTGACATAGACCTGACCTCATTGGGGGACAAAGACGTGACCCCTACCGACACCTCCCCTGCGCTTCTGACCCTCCTCCTCACCCCAGTCAGTCCTCACTTGACAACTGCGAGACCTACTGATACGTGGGCGTGGTCCACTATAAGGACCCAGGGTATCTTTCTTCTCTCAAGAGGAGACTCTGGGAGTTTGAAGGCCTAGCGGATCCGCTCTGTTACTGATTATAATATTCTGCATCTCACACTATATACTGACAAAGAACGAAGGTTGGATTCCAGTAAACTCCACATACATACACACACACACACACACACACACACACACACACACACACACACACACACACACACACACACATGGGCTTAAAACCAGGTACGACTCAACTCGAGGGAGTCGAGACCAAATCCTCGACAAGCAAAGTTGAAAGGCGGGACCCTGGCGCTAAGGCTCACCCCTCTCGACTACAGCTAGGTGAATATATTTACTCGATTTAATTACGTCTTGATAACAAGCCTCACTTAGTGAAATACTAAAAGTTTACATAGTCCCTCGACCGATACGCACCGACTGGCATTTATTGCTAGTGTCATTTTCCACAATTCTTCGCTTGGTGGTTAGCTTTTCCTGCAGAATAACATCGGATTTACAATTCAACTTTCCCATTTGTATAACTAAAACATCCGACCTATGTGAAGAAATAACCATAATGTCGATCCGACAAAAAAAAACGTTTCCAGCAGCGGTGTAACCAAGCAAGCTGGAACACTTGCGATAGTGTCAAAGGGCCAGATTCACGAAAGCACTTACGAGCTTGTACATCTTTTCTCAATCTTTGGCGGCTTTGTTTCTAATTAATAAACAGTTAATGAGCTCCGAAGCACAAGGAGGCTGTTTATAACAATAACAACAGTTGAATGGGAAGTTTTCATGCTTGTAAACTGTTTAATAAATGTAACCAAAGCAGTCAAAGATCGAGGAAAGACTTACACGTTCGTAAGTGCTTTCGTGAATCTGGCCCAAGGTCATTACATCTTGGGCGAGCATTACATCAGAGTGCAGCAGCATCGCACACAAACCGGTTTCTGTTTGGCACCCCACCAACAGGTTCACGGCCACCTGCGGACTTCCGTGTGCTCACAACTGGTTTCTTTCTACTGATACCACACCAAGAGGTTATGGAGGACTTCCTTGTGTGTTCCCGCGAGAGTCCTGCCACGACCGTCGTCGCAATAACACCACCTACACTCATAGGCGCAATTTTATTGGTAGGATTTCTTGAGGAAGTGATCCATCATTTATTGGTACACGTTTCCTTTAGAAAGTCTGTCGATGTGTTGGAGTGCAAGATAAGGGAGTGTGAGGGTAAAGTTTAATATTGAGGGCAGGGTGTGGCAGCGTGAAGGCAGGGTGTGGCAGTGTGAAGGCAGGGTGTGGCAGTGTGAAGGCAGGGTGTGGCAGCGTTAAGGCAGCTTGTAGCAGTGTGGCAGCGTGAAAACAGGATGTGACAGTGAGGCGGAGTGTGACTGAGGGCAGAATGTGACAGAGAGATGGCAGTGTGACAGGGTTCAGGGCAGGGGGTGATAGTGTGAGAAGAGGATGTGACAGTATAAGGAGAGTGGGTGACAGTATGAGGGGCAGCAGGAGGCAGGTATACCAATCCATCTAACTGCAACAACCAATGCACCTCCGTCTTCCCCTTCCTACCACACCACACCCTCTCCTGCCCTAACACACTCCCTTACACCGACCCGCAAGTTCACAGTTCAGCCACACCGAAGCCCAGCCCACGGGGAACACACAGAATAGGCATGACACCCTCAGAGACTCACCTGGGGTCGAGATACCTGGAGAGTATATAAGGTGTGTGCAGGTGACGGCGTCTCACTGTAAAGCAGCAGCGTCAGGAGGCTGGTCCAGCGCCTGGCTACCTCATGTCAACACGCGGGGCGCGACAACACCCACCTCCACACTCTCTCCTATTATCTATATATCTATTTTTATCACATTCTGCGCTCGCGACTTTCATTTGAACAGATCTGGTGCAACGTTAGAGGTATTTTTTAGGTTGTATTGTTGTATGTTTTAGGAAAAAGAGATAACCGATCGCAATAAAAACTCGCCATTATATGACTAGCTAGCCAACCTTGCACTGATGTTGCCATTTCAAGGATTTATTTTGCGGGTTAATATATAATATTTATAAGTAATGCTTGATCTAGTCCTCTTCCGTTGAAGCTTGTTGCTTCCTATTGTGTATTACATGTGAACTATGGCCAATGTTTTGCAGTCACAGGAAGGCCAGCAAAATATTTGGCCTAACTGAACAGCTTCCTCAGTCAGGACATAATATTCCTGTCTCAATCCGTTCACAGACGAACGTAAACAATGATTCTAATGCACCAAATCATCCGAATAACCATAAATGCGCTTGTGTTTCAGACGTGATAAAGGCACGCAAAGAACGCTTTAACATAATATATGTTCTTAAATAAAGAAGAACAGCATTATTGATGAAGAATAATGTTCTGCAATTGTGAAGAGATCCGAACGAGAGAGGAAGGCCAGGAAGTTGTAGCCCAGCGAACCGGCTTCGACTCTCTACGCCTCCAATTACTACTTTCCCTTCAATATAATAGCTTATTGCAGTGAGACCAAGATCTTTCTCAATGTATCGTCGTCTCATCCGGGATCATCATCATCAAAGTAATTGTCACAGAGAGCTTAGGATTCCTTGGAGACAACGCGAGAGGCTTCTTAGAATACATTATGAGTGTTTTATACACCAAGCTTCATAATCAGGTTCAATTTGCTCCTTATACTTGACGAATCCTCAATTTGCAAGTCTACTCCATTGGTGCCTCTGATTATTATCTTCGCCATTCCCTAAGTTCTTTGTTGTCTTCATTTTCTTTCAGCCTGTTCATTGGTATTTTTGTTTACATGGTGATTAGTTAAGAATGTTGATTTGGAAAATCTTTTTTGGTTTTCCCAGTCTGTCCAATTAAGGCCAGATGTCGCTCAGTATGTCCCAGTAAGGCCAGATGTCACTCAGTGTGTCCCAGTAAGGCCAGATGTCACTCAGTGTGTCCCAGTAAGGCCAGATGTCGCTCAGTATGTCCCAGTAAGGCCAGATGTCACTCAGTGTGTCCCAGTAAGGCCAGATGTCACTCAGTGTGTCCCAGTAAGGCCAGATGTCGCTCAGTGTGTCCCAGTAAGGCCAGATGTCACTCAGTGTGTCCCAGTAAGGCCAGATGTCACTCAGTGTGTCCCAGTAAGGCCAGATGTCACTCAGTGTGTCCCAGTAAGGCCAGATATCACTCAGTGTGTCCCAGTAAGGCCAGATGTCGCTCAGTATGTCCCAGTAAGGCCAGATGTCACTCAGTGTGTCCCAGTAAGGCCAGATGTCACTCAGTGTGTCCCAGTAAGGCCAGATGTAGCTCAGTATGTCCCAGTAAGGCCAGATGTCACTCAGTGTGTCCCAGTAAGGCCAGATGTCGCTCAGTGTGTCTCAGTAAGGCCAGATGTCTCTCAGTGTGTCTCAGTAAGGCCAGATGTCACTCAGTGTGTCCCAGTAAGGCCAGATGTCACTCAGTATGTCCCAGTATGGTCATTAAGTGTGCCCTGTGTCCTAAGTGAGATTACGGTCGATGTATCCTTCAGATGAGCTGCTGTAATATGACAGCGCTTCGCTTTCAGTTTCATTAGGAGCAACGGTCCCATTCCTCACGAACCGTGCTCTTAGGATAAAAGAAAAAGATGGTATCATTTAATTAAACATTAGTATTTTTGCCTAGACTGATTACTTCACATACCTCAGGAAGCCTCCATCACAGATAACGAAATAAAACAAAAAAAATATGCAAAAACACGAGGTATCAGTCAACTTCCGTTAAATCTTGACAAGATGCCAGAGAAATAGAGAGAGAGAGAGAGAGAGAGAGAGAGAGAGAGAGAGAGAGAGAGAGAGAGAGAGAGAGAGAGAGAGAGAGAGAGAGAGAGAGAGAGAGAGAAGAGAGAGAGAGAGAGAGAGAGAGAGAGAGAGAGAGAGAGAGAGAGAGAGAGAGAGAGAGAGAGAGAGAGAGAGAGAGAGAGAGAGAGAGAGACAGAGAGAGAGAGAGAGAGAGAGAGAGAGAGAGAGAGAGAGAGAGAGAGACAGAGAGAGACAGAGAGAGACAGAGAGAGACAGAGAGAGAGAGAGAGAGAGAGAGAGAGAGAGAGAGAGAGAGAGAGAGAGAGAGAGAGAGAGAGAGAGATCTTGTGCCACAAGATCTTGGAGAGGTTCAATACCATTAGTTTATCAATGCTCTTTGTGTACTAAAGTTCCTGTTAATGGTGTTCTTCGTTACCTCGTCCGTGAATTAATGATTCATGAATTATCTCAGTCTTCTGATATCATTGTCAATCTTGTAAAACCATGTATAAAAGAATGTAAATTTATTTTTAATAGTGCACGTTATCTACAGATTTTTTGGAATAGCAATGAGAAATCCCTCTCCTCCAATGTTTCCCATTTCTTCCATTTTACTCCGTCTCATCTCTCTTTCTTCCCTTATGCACCTCTTGCCAGTTCCCCTCTTCCTCTCCTATCTCTTCCCATCTCCACCTTTCGCTCCCCACATTCTCCACGTATTTTATATACATTATAAATACTATTATAGGGAGGTATTATAAATACTTTATAATGCCTCCCTTCTCTTCCTCTCCCCTCTCCTCCCTCCCCCTCTCCCCCTCAGACCATGCAAACATGCAACATAACCACAATCTTATTTTTACTTCGACGCAACGTTGTAACGACACAGTTTAAAACATTGTGGTTACGTTGTGAGTGTGTGTGTGTGATGGATATTATGAACACTAAAAAAATAATAAACTCCAAAAATATCACACTTAATAGGAGTCACTTGGGGTCGAGATAGGAGCTGAGGCCTCTTAAAAGGAGGCAATGGGTCCGACCACAACCACAAGATGACGGTTCCCAACCATGCTTTTGTTATCTAGAAAAGTAGGGTGAAAAGTAATGGCCTCTAGCCTTGGGCAGATATTCTCTTTTTATATATATATATATATATATATATATATATATATATATATATATATATATATATATATATATATATATATATATATATATATATATATATTTATATATATATATATATATATATATATATATATATATATATATATATATATATATATATGTCGTACCTAATAGCCAGAACGTACTTATCAGCCTGCTATTCAAGGCCCGATTTGCCTAATAAGCCAAGTTTTCATGAATTAATATTTTTTCGACTACCTAACCTACCTAACCTAACCTAACCTAACTTTTTCTGCTACCTAACCGAACCTAACCTATGAAGTTAGGTTAGGTTAGGTTAGGTAGGGTTGGTTAGGTTCGGTCATATATCTACGTTAATTTTAACTCCATTAAAAAAAAATTGACCTCATACATAATGAAATGGGTAGCTTTATCATTTCGTAAGAAAAAAACTAGAGAAAACATATTAATTCATGAAAACTTGGCTTATTAGGCAAATCGGGCCTTCCATTGTAGGCTGATAAGTGCGTTCTGGCTACTAGGTACGACATATATATATATATATATATATATATATATATATATATATATATATATATATATATATATATATATATATATTTTATATATATATATATATATATATATATATATGTATATATATATATATATATATATATATTTATATATATATATATATATATATATATATATATATATATATATATATATATATATATATATATATATATATATATAAAACGATCAAAATTAAAACAAGGCCACTCGCTAAGCCCTGAGAATGATTCACTGAAACCTTGCCCATCTGCAGGGAGCTGATGCAAAGAGACCGTGCAATGGTAACCATCTGGTTAGTGTCAGTCAATGACAGTGTCAACCAGAGGCAACAGGCGGTGTGACAACATTCACCCTCCTCCCCTGTCCGTGTTTACCAAGGGTGCGACAGTGTCCCCCCAGCCTGACCTCGTCCCCAGCTGGTCACCAACCCCAGGGGTAAGAACATCTACTCCCTGGGGGGAAGAGGTTAGGATTGGTTCGAACTCACGGGGAATAGAGTTGAGGTGGCCCCCCTCCTCTTCAAGGGGGAAGGGATTGGATGGATACTTCCTCCTACTGGTAGAGGTTGGGTGGGTTCTCATAGCCGGGTGGAGGTATGGGGTTGTCGCCCACCCCCGTCGGTGTGACATGCTCAGGGCGCCGGACGTCTCGGGTGGGTAATCAGAGCAGACTAAGTGATACAGAGATGATCTTCTAATGTCGCTTGAGAACGGTACTCTTCCTCTTTTTCCTGTTTTCACGTGTTATCTCTCTGCTTCTTCTTCTTCGCCTTCTCCATCTTTTTATGTTTCTATTTCCTTTTTCTTAATTCTTATCTACCTTTCATCTTTCTCGTTCATCAAACTCTTATAACTGGCATTCCCTTTCCTCTTCACCTTCCGTTGTCCTTAATTGTTTTTCCCTTAGTTTTCCCTCTTTTCATTCTCTCTGTTATAGAATTATGTTCCCGTTTTCTCTTCCGGTATTCCTTCCAAGGCCCCTTTTCCCTTTCTGTCCGTCTCTCCTGCATTTGTCAGTCAGCATATTTTATTATTTGTGCCTGCAGGATCGAGCGGTTTGCTCTTGGACCCGTTTGTGTGTGTAAATACTTAAGTGTAATTACCTAAGTGTAATTACCTAAGTGTAGTCAGAGGATGAGAGCTACGCTCCTGGTGTCCCGTCTTCCCAGTACTCTTTGTTATATATAACGCTTTTTTGTGTGTTTTTGCGTGTGTCGACTGCACCACGACATGGTCCACGTTGTGGCATTGGACTAGAGCGCGTCTGGGAACACCCAGCGCATAGATTCGAACCCTCAGCAAGGCTCCTGTTACATTTGTTCATTGATATATCCCATAATGCACAAGAAAATCACATTAACGTGGAAAAACTTTATTTGGATCAGCTCGATGCTATAACAAGAGTAAATTCAATTGAATCCCAGGTAGCATTACTAACATTGTATTGTGGTTCAGCGCTTGCGAGTACCTATGTTCTTGGTTCAAATCCTCTGTATGACTCCAATTTTCTCAATAATAATAATAATTATAATAATAATGTCTAAGTACACTTGAGTGAGTGCGTGTGAGAATGTGATTGTGACGACCATTGAGTCCCTGACGTAGTTTGATGTTTTTTGATCACATTGCTTCTTGTGTGGGTCACTTGATCAGAACATTGCTTGCGTTCCCGGGCGGGTCCAGTGTCTCTTGTTGTTTTTTTACTTGTCATCTGTGAGGAAGAAATAATCCCACTGCTGGTGACGGTGACACGAGGTAACGCAGGGAGCATGTGTGTATGTGTGTGGGGGGGGGGGGTTGATCACCCCATGGTGGTGGGGGAGCATGTGTGTGTGGGGCGTTGATCACCCCATGGTGGTGGGGGAGCGTGTGTGTGTGGGGGGGGGCGAGGCCTTTTTCACACCATGGTGGAGAGGGAGCATGTATGGGGGCGAGACTGACAACCTTCCTGTCACCTACAAAGACCTGTGTCATTCTTTCCTGAGTACCCACAGTACCGGCTTGACAACCCGTCGCTGGAGGAATGCAGAGAAGCTGCTCTACACCCCCACATATCCTCCAGTTCTTGGAACGAGGGTGTCAATACAACCCATTAACCAGCAAGTATAAGAAATATTGTCGGAACAACCGTGGACATCTTCAAGAGAAAACTAGATTTTCTTCAATAAGTGACGGATCAACCGAGCTGTGGTGGATATGTGGGCCTGCGGGGCCGCTCCAAGCAACAGCCTGTTGGACCAAGCTCTCACAAGTCAAGCCTGGCCTTGGGCTGGGCTTGGGGTGTAGAATTCTCAGAAGCCCCATCAAGCAGGTAACTAAGGAACCCCAAGCAGCGACACTAATCAACATTTTATAAATATTAAAAACACGAACATTTTGAAACAGGAACTAAAACACAAACATTTAACACATGAATTAAGAAATGAACATTTTGAAACAGGATTTAAGAACGCGAACTTTCTGAGACATCATATGCACCAGACCACTGCCAAACATTCGTGCTCTGAGAACATTACTGCACCTCTAGGCTCCCACTCACAGGAAAGGTCACAAATGGCATCGCTGTCACCTCCCTCCCCCCCCCCACACCCCCCTCCCCGCTGTTGACTTCAGCTACGACACTAAATCAATTTTGCGAGGGTCTTGTCTCCATGCACTTTAGAAGAAGAATGTAAATCAGATGAGGAATCCCAGAGTTCACGACACGTTAAGCCGACAGTTGCTGTAATGAAACGTGAGCCCGGTGGCGCGGGAGGCCATCTGGGCCGTCCTCAGTGGCAAAACCTTGAGCTAAGGCTGTGTTGGGGTCACTGATAGGTCTGGTTGACAAGACATACCCCTCCCAGGACATACCAACGCAGGCATACCAATGCAGGATATACCCGCACAGGCGTACCAAAGTAGCAATATGCTTCGCCGATGACACAGCAGAGAACGATGGTCTCTGTAACCCGAGAAACTTGGTTTAAATCAGTGAGGGATTATGGAGCAGTGAAGCAGGGGCCTGGCCGGCCCTCTGGTCACGTCGGGATGTGCCGCCTCGAGGGTACTGCTACTGTGTGGTGGTGCTGAGGTATATTTACTATTTGTGCCTGCAAGATCGAGCTGTTAGCTCTTGGGCCCCGCCTGGGTGCTGCCTCACACGGGTGCTGTGGTATCTGAAGGTACCAATCTATCAATGTCTATGAAGAAGTGAAGTCTAGCTCTCTATGCACTTCCTTCTCCCCTTGTTGTACTTATTGCGTTATAATTCAATTATTCTGAAGGTAAAGTTCTATGTCGAATCTGACCTTAAAGTTGTGGATGGAGGTGGCTTCCACAACCTCTTTCAATGTATTCCATTTGTTGACCTCCCGTCCAGGCCTCGAGTATTTCCTTACATTTATTCGACTCTTTTTGCATTTCCAGCATTCATATATGTCCTCTCGTCCTACTTTCTCTCAATTGAAGGAGTCTGTCCTTGTCCCCCATGTCTATTCCCCTCAGTATCTTATATGTTGTGATTATATCTCATCTGCTTCTTCTGTCCTCTAAGGTTGTGAGATCTATAGCTTACTCCTCTTGCAAGGCTCTGCCACTAATCTTGTTGAAAGCCTCCGTACTTTTTCCATTCTGATTTTATGCTTCACAAGATGCAGATTCCAGTTGACCAAACCACACACTAGAAAGTAAAGGGACGACGACGTTTCGACTTGAGAATGGTCCAGGACGGACCGAAACGTCGTCGTCCCTTCACTTTCTAGTGTGTGGTCTGGTCATCATATTTCAGCCACGTTATTGTGACTCCTCGTCTGCAGATTCCAGTATTGGTATTGGTCTAACAAAAGTCACCGCCACCACCCCTGCCACCACCCCTGCCACCACTACCACCACCCCTGCCACCACTACCACCACCCCTGCCACCACTACCACCACCCCTGCCACCACTACCACCATTTACAACAACCTCCACCTACCCCCACTAGACAGCAAGCGTGCCGCCCCTACGCCCAACTGCCCCCCCCCCCCCCCCCCCCACCCCCACCCCCGGCCGTCTTCATCTCGTTACGGGTTATACTCCGTCAAATGGCGCGGAAAAGCAACCATTAAGCGGTGATGTAGAGGCGTCACGTTGCTGTTAACAAGACCCCAGACCCGGTGGTTCACGAGAAGCCCGGCCCAGTGGCTCACGCCCGACTTGGTGATTCACTAGATCTGGTGATTCAAGAGACAGTCGATCCGGTGATTCACGGGACGCCTGGCCCGCAGCCCGTCCTCTAAACAAGACCAAAAGTCCATTCCATGCACCCGCGAAACCCCCTCTGTTTATGAATGAAAAGTGGTTTATACACAACCCGTCCTCAGACCAAGTCTATTCCATCCAGCAGTCGACCCCACAGACGCATTCATCAATTTTAATTAACATACTGTTTATTCAAAATAGAATTTTTCTCAAATATAAATTAATATTGTTATTAATAACAGCTGCTATTGCCTCAATAGTTGTTGCTACTGCTGCTGCTGCTATTGTCGCTACATCTAGCTGTTTCTACTGCTACTATTGGCGCTACATCTGTTTCTACGCCTGCTACTCATCTCTGACTTACAGTGATATTTACCCAGCAGTAGATTGGAGGGAAAAACCTGCAATGCTACAACACAATCCAGGGTTTTACACAACTCCCCCATGCATTCGAGCTATGTCAATAGGCCTGTTGACATAGCTCGACAACATAGATCCAGCTGCCCAGTGCCGCTGCCTTAGATCATAGGGCGTCGTGCGAGCGGGTTTTAACATCTTCCTTTTCCCGGATGTAATGGTTGGCTAATTTCTTGTTTGTGTTTTTTATTTTCTTGTGGCGCTCTGCGTCTCGAGGAGGTGTTAATAATGCCTCCTTAATGGTGCGGAGATGAGGCTACATGGCGGAGAATATAGAAGCTTAGTCAAATTGTTTTCATTTTAGTCTACTTTTCCGTTTTTTTATTATATAGTATATAATTTATATTTAAAATCAAGCGTTAGGCTATTAATCTTTCATTTTTCATGTATGAATAATGTATTTGAAATTTGTAAACTAAGTCGCTTATAAATGCGCAATAATTGCATAAATTAAAATTTGTGAATTTGGGAAAGTGCAAACTCTGTGTATATTTGTGAATAAAAATTGTCAATTTCAATTTCAATTAACCTATACTGAACCATTAGATGCATCCATGTTGCACAGGACCTCCATAAACTAGGGAAGTTTGATCAGTTTAGATGCTAAATGCGTCAACCTTCATTCACTACGCCAGGCGGCGTTGACGGACGGACGCTCTCCCGGTTTATAATAATAATATTTTATTTAGAAAAAGTACATACATAGATGCAGAGTTGCATACATTCTGATTGATTTATAGATAGAGCTAGTACATACAATACCTAAAGCCACTAGTACGCATAGCGTTTCGGGCGTTTTTGTCAAGTCCGTTTTTCAGGAGGTCACCCTGCTAGTGGAGGTTAGGGGACATTCCTGACCGGGAACATGAGTAGTGTCGAGGCTGGAGAAGAGCCGTGATAAACCCCCCACGACATTTTAGCAGCAAGAGGGATGAATGCCCCCAGGGATCGCGTTACGGTCCGCCTTGCCCTGGCTGCCCTAGGCTCCGCATCAGTTCGGAGCTTACGAACATGCTTCTCTCTAAGATTTCTTGTTTTTTTTATATATTCACTCACTATATCACGGCGTTTATTTGGTTAACATTATTCCTATAGTTGCCACAGCGTGATGGTATTCAAATGTCACAATATATTTGGCAATTTATACCGTATTTGCCAGTTTCTTTGCTCTCAGTATTTCTCAAATTTTACACGCTGGTATTTTTGCACATTTCTACTACAGTTGACAGCTTTGTTGCCATAGCCGGGGTTACCCGTGTCGTCGACAATGGCAGAGGCTTGCACTGGGTAACTATCCGAGACGAGTGCCATAAGATAATTATATCATTCGTGTATATCACAATGCCAGCTGTCATAATTAGAAACTGGAGAATGTTATTATACTCTGCCTTGTTGTCTGTCGGGTTGCTAATGCCCTCATGCTTATTCAGTGATATTGTTGTGAGGTTTTTTTATTTGTGACTTGTTTAGTGACTGTTTTTAGTGACGCTTCCTGTGATTTTTGTGGGTTGTGACGCTGTGACTCTTGTGTTTGTAATACTTTCTTTGACATGTGTTTGCGACGGTTCCTGTGACTTGTTTATCCCGCTTCCTGTGACTTGTTTATCACGCTTCCTGTGACTTGTTTATCACGCTTCCTGTGACTTCTTTATCACGCTTCATGTGACTTGTTTATCACGCTTCCTGTGACTTGTTTATCACGCTTCCTGTGATTTGTTTATCACGCTTCCTGTGACTTGTTTATCATGCTTCCTGTGACTTGTTTATCACGCTTCCTGTGACTTGTTTATCACGCTTCCTGTGACTTGTTTATCACGCTTCCTGTGACTTGTTTGTTCAATCCATCCTCTTACTAATATTCCGCGTTTTTTTACGGCTGGAAGTGCAGTTGTCCTGACAATGGGCGATTACTTGTATTTTGAGTGGGGAGTCTGTATAAACAACTGGGCCTCTACCCGTCAGACCGAACTATTTATGTACAAGTCCAAAATATGTACAAGTCTCCAAACTTGATACACTAATTGTAAGTGATTCCTTGACATCCTTAAATGCAGGTCAACTCTTTAAGACATAATTTAAGACGTAATATGCTCGTGTCTGAAGCTATATACAAATACAACAAAATTATTAATGATTGAACAGAGTCCATTTCATGTGGATTCCATCTCGTGTTGGCCTCCGAATGCATGATAGAGCTGATGAGTTAGTAAAATAATCTGCTTTCAAAGGGGTTGATTACAATCATGGATTGGCTATAGGGCAGTCTGAGAGCAATAGTACACAAAGAACTTCAATAAAACCTTATAGATCTGAGGCAAAATGAAATCTACACTAGTAATTCCATCTGTCATCATACTAACATGCAAGAGGAGCCACACATCTATGGATCATCCAATAAAATCAGCAGAATCCTAGATGTTACTACTGCTCGGCTGTAAGTATCTCTGGGAATTTTCATTACCTGCTGATGTAAACCTGACCAAATGTAAACTGTCAACAAAATTATTCGCACACCCTCCGTCACTATGTGATGGAGTGCGAAAATATATAAGAATTCAGAGACAATTCTGTAACAAATGTTCAAGGAATGTGTAAATATTTAATTCAAAATGGTCCACTACTAGAAAGTTTGTTAAGAAAGAATTCACTAAGTTTGCTAACTGTATATAGTAAATGTGGTTGATTGTTACCTTTTCACCGCTGGCCATTGGTTGACGGGGGGGGGGGCGGTATCCAGGATAAACATATCAATTATGACACTAGCTCACCACATATGTAAGTTGCTTAATTTAGAAACTATTTGTGTTGTTGTAACAATACTCTTTCAGCAATGTTACCATTGTTGATGTAACAATATACATTACATTTGTTAACTAGCTCATCAAGACTGTAACTTGCTTAGCTAAATGAATTGTGGGGTTCAGTCCCTACCCATTATGTGCCTCTGTAACTCTTTCCACTACCGTCCACAGGATGGGTATGGGGTGCATAATAACTGAATAAAATTAATTCACAGACCAATGCCATTAGCTAAGCTGTCGTCTGATCCTATCCCCTCATCCCTTATAAATGTTATATATTGTTTCTTGAATCCGATAAATGACATTTACATATTAATACCAAATCAGAACTCCTTAAAATTCGTATGCAAAGTACACAGTATATTAACTATATTAACGAATATAATCTTCTCCGCTTGGCACCTTTTGATAATTACTTATCAGTCTCCTTCACACCTCTACATAAATCTACATAATCCTGAGACGTTGTCTGTACACCATGTTTCACATTAATATCTGAGTTCTCCTGTGAAAATTACCATAAATAAGATTTCGAATAACTATAACATTCTCATATTCAAATTAAATAATATATGTAGCCTCCTCAGTATTCTACATATGGGATTTTTACTCCAACCAACAATTGCACACCGAGATGCTATGTGCATTCAGCATTTCTCCTTTAGAACAACCTTTAATTACTCTTAGGTCTGCTAGCTTGCAAATTATAATAAACTACTTCAATTTTGTTAGAGCCAAAGCCTTATCCGTAACACATACTCCAGCAGCTGCTGTAAACACCGGAGGGCTGCTAAAAACCACCCCGACTCCATAACATCATACACGTTCTCTGTGCATGATTGAAAAGGACAAAGCATATGAGTAACACAACTGCCTGATCTTCGTGTTTATTGCGGTGGGCTAACTTGCGTTCGTGGGGCGCTGAATGACGGTGAGCACAGGCACAACGAAACCATTTTTTTTTAGAACCCATTGTACTTCTTTGGGAGCCTAATGGTGCTGCACGTGGTGCTTTACAGTGAGCTTAGTTGCTTTATATGAAGAGCCCGAGTGCTCTACAAGGGCCTATACTTATGGTAAGTATTATCTCGTAAGATAATACTTATTTGTAAGTATTAATTGCAGTTATTTCCGGTCGATTGGAGACCTCGAGTAGTCCAAGAAATTAGAGCGTTGGAGGTGGCGTGACTTGTGATCACTGTGAGGGTATGTCCACAGTATATTACTGGGAGGGAAGAGTTCCCAAGTTATGACTTGGGAACGGAGTGAGGGAGAGTATGTCTTGCTATGAACACTTCGGCGACGAAGGAGGCGCCGGCGAGGAGAAGCCCCAACAGAAGAGCCCAGAAGGGTCCCTGCAAATGAGTCATGCTGAGGGGTTGCAGATTCTCCCCGGATTCTGTTGCGCTGCGGCTCTCCTGCTGCAGCTGCGCCTGCTGCTGCTGGTCCTGCTGTGCCTGCTGCTGCTGCTGGTCCTGCTGCTGCTGCGCCTGCTGCCTTCTGTGGCGAACCTCCTGCCACGTCTCCCGCACCATGTCACTGGTAAACTTCTCCTTCAGACCACTCTGGTGACAACAATAGGTAATGATGCATTTCACAATTCCAAGTGTAGTGGACATGTGCAAGTACGTCAGCCCATACTCAGCTTGCTCACGTCTCCCGTTGTAGTGTAATATACAAGTTGTAGATAATAATGTTATTTTAGGTATTTACAAGAAAAATCTTATATCTTTAAATATATGAGTGAAGCTCATATATTCTGGTTAAAGCATCATTCTGGTTAAAATAATACGAATTTCAACTTGTAATTTTCCAGGTAAAAAAAAAATATTCTGCAGAGGTGATACTTTAGGGTGGGAGAGGGAGGAATGAGGGTGTTGCCTGACCTCAATGATCCGCAGGAGCCAGAGGTCAAGTGTGTGCTTGTACGGGGCGTCGTGCGGGGTCATGTAGGCAGCGTAGTTGGGGATTACATTGTGCCGGGCCACGTAGAGGGGCGTAGAGCCCTCAGGACTAGTGAAGAACTCCTCGATGTAAAGCTCCATGTTGTACCGCTCGTGGAAGAGGGCGACCCTGAAAGGAGGTTTTCTCCTCTACTCCCTTTAGCATGTTAGCCTAGTCGTTGCCAAAACGATAGGCTAAATTTTCCGTGTAAAACACGTGCACTAAATATAATGAGAACTGTTAAGACTCTTACAAAACTAACAGTAATACAAGCTACCAAATCTGCCACAAGGATGTCACAGAGCTTTAGATCATTACCCGATACTCACACGAGCTATTTTCTTTTTCAGATATTTCAAACAACAACAAAAATTAAAGCACAAAAAAAAATTGCTCTTGTGTTAAAACTTCTGGCCATGAAAATTCAGCATAGCCATTTGAACATATTGTCATATAACAAGTGAATAAATTTAGTTTAACGAAAAATTAGTTTATTTGTTTTGAAAATAATGCAAATGAAGAACAGTATACTCAATGCCAGACAGAGCATTAAAAAGACTATTTGGAGCTCTAAGGCTGATAACCAAACACATACCAGGTTATACCTGTTTGACGGGGGTTCAGGGAGTTCTTCTACTCCCCCAAGCCAAAGGTTATGTAGCTGTATTGTTGCTAGAAATTTACTACAAATCCTATAAAATTGTTACAGTCATGCTAGAGACTAACAAAAGCAAACTGGTGGACAAAATCAAATTTTCTCACCTCTTCTGAGAGACCTTCTTCAGGCCAGCCTCAATACTCTCCACAATGTCCACACGACTGCTCACACTCTTATACGAACTCAGATTGGATTCCTGGAAGTACTTCAGGTACTGTGTGGCGTTCGGAATGAACATGGCCCTAAAGAGACAGACATGATCATGGAACCTAAACGTTCTTTTGATATTAGCGTTACATATATATTAAACAAAAATGTTGATTTCACTGATCTTACGATAAAACAGATTCTTCACTAATTATTATTTATTTCTCTTGTATATATGAGATGTCATTCACAATTATAAGATTGTCTAGATCATGTGAAAAAAAATTCACTCGATGTGAACTGTGAATTATGTTATAACTAGATGTATAAGGAACAGGACGAAGTAGAAAAAATATGTAGCGTTTAATGATTATTTGGCCCGTCTCCATCCAAATGTTGAAATGACGGAATAAATAATAACATATACAAATAATTAAATAACTAGACGCATCCTATGCCACCGCATCATGCGACACAAACTCAAACAAAATTCTTTACAAATTTTAGAACTTATAGTTTATGTGCATGGAATGATACAAAACATGACATAGAATGGTCTATTTTTTATTGGTTTGTGTCTATTGGAATTCTCTCTACCGGATTGATCCGATAAAGACAGTAGAAATAAAGATAATTAAAATATTCCTTAAAATTAAAATTAAAAATTATTATATAACAATAAAATAATATCGTATTAATGCAATATTTGATACCGTGGGCTGTAACGTTAAATTATATCATGATGTAAACTGTAGACATATGTACACCGAGAAGTGTATAGTACCCCGCTTCTCTGAGTACATACACGAAGAGGTTTACCTTTGACTTTGTTCAAGCCTACAGTATACTCACATTGCTTGTCGGTTAGTACACTGTGATGGCGACCTTCAAAACAACTATTGTAATCAGTACTAAAGTAACTTTGTAAACCCTTGCAGTGCTGTCAACTTCTGCCAACTATATATATATATAGATGATGTTAACAATGTTTATTTAGAGAAATTTGGTTAATAATAAGGATTATTTGTTATAATAATGAAAAGTATATAAAATACCGGTACCCACCTGACACCTTCCCAGTCACCAGTACCCACCTGACACCTTCCCCAGTCACCAGTACCCACCTGACACCTTCCCCAGTCACCAGTATCCACCTGACACCTTCCCGAGTCACCAGTATCCACCTGACACCTTCCCCAGTCACCAGTACCCATCTGACACCTTCCCAGTCACCAGTACCCACCTGACACCTTCCCCAGTCACCAGTACACACCTGACACCTTCCCCAGTCACCAGTACCCACCTGACACCTTCCCCAGTCACCAGTACCCACCTGACACCTTCCCCAGTTCCCGATACCCACCTGACACCGACGCGAGCGAGATCGTCAATAGTTTCCGGGCGAGCCGGGTACTTGGGTATGGTGAGGAAGGCGGTGAGGGTGCCACGGTAAGCCGTGCCTATGATAAAGGCCAAGAATGCCCACACCGCCACCAGCATTCGGACAGACATTACACTGGACAGATTCGCCATTATGTCCTGTCCAAGCATCATGGCGACCATCTTGAGCGTGGTGGAACCAGTCTTCAGGGTGTTTCTTGCCTTGAAGTCCCCGGCGTACGCTACCTGTGACCAAAAGCGCTTGACAAAAATAGTCTTCTCTGAGCACTCTATAACTGAACTTGACATAAGGACGTCACTTTTCTGTATCAACACTAGGCCTATGCTAGTGAATTATACATAAATGCCACTCAGTGTATATATATTTTCAACATTTGTACTCTACAGGAGTCAGAATCAGAGGAAGATCACCACCTACCAGGTACAAGAGCCCTGACATGACCAGAGAGAGAGAGAGGAAGATCACCACCTACCAGGTACAAGAGCCCTGACATGACCTGAGAGAGAGAGGAAGATCACTACCTACCAGGTACAAGAGCCCTGACATGACCAGAGAGAGAGGAAGATCACCACCTACCAGGTACAAGAGCCCTGACATGACCAGAGAGAGAGAGAGGAAGATCACCACCTACCAGGTACAAGAGCCCTGACATGACCAGAGAGAGAGAGGAAGATCACCACCTACCAGGTACAAGAGCCCTGACATGACCTGAGAGAGAGAGGAAGATCACTACCTACCAGGTACAAGAGCCCCGACATGACCAGAGAGAGAGGAAGATCACCACCCACTAGGTACAAGAGCCCTGACATGACCAGAGAGAGAGGAGGATCACCACCTACCTGGTACAAGAGGCCAGGCATGACCAGGAGAGCGGCTGCCAGCGCTACCCACACCTCGCCCCTGAGCGGGTAGTACATGTTCTGCCAGAGCGGTTTAATTGTGGGCTTCGCCATGCTGAAGGTGAAGGTTGCCCGCTCGATGAAGTAGGTGTGGTCGACGCGGGCCAGGATCTGGGGTATCAACATCACCCGGAAGGCAGAGATCATGGCCGAGCCATCTTCAAGTTTGTCCATCACCTAATTCAACCACCAGCTGATTTAAAACATATTTATTGATATTTATCTGCAAAAGTATGCTTCCAGCTCAAGTTGGAAGGGAATAAAAAAAAACTGCTTTTACTTTGCAAATGCTGAGATTCTCATTAGAATTTATACAGATGATAGAATCTCGAAAGAATATTTTTTAAATACCTAAATTGTATCGTACAGTGATGTGTTCACTCATGCACCAAGGATGTGTTCACTCATGCACCAAGGATGTGTGTTCATCCATGCACCAAGGATGTGTGTTCATCCATGCACCAAGGACATGTGTGTCTATCATGCACCAAGAATATATGAACCTCAGTACCAATAATGTGGCTATCATTAATATATTAATTATATTAATTAAAACACCACAACCCTTCAACATCTATATTTGGTCTGTTATGTACTCTATCTTAGAAGGATACTTTCTCTCTCTCTGGACGCATTCACTATTCTGCTGATTTCAGTTAGTTAAATGTATTTAATTATATCAGCTTTATTAACCCGAGTGCTGCATAGTTTATTTTCGTTAGAGTAGCCGTATATTGCTTCACACAGGGAAGGTTGGCAAGGTCTTCACTGTCAGACACTGAGGCAAAGTCATTATTAACCATACTGGTCATATCTGCTTCAATATTTATTAGTTGGATCATATTTGTTTACACAGGTGCTGTTTTTTCCACCACTTTGATCTGGTAAAGCTGGAAAAAGTCTTTGGAATTTGTTTTTGTATTTATTTCTTGCTACCCCTGGTTTCATAAGCTAATTAAGCCTTTCTTATTTCCCCTTTAATGTCTCCTTTTATTTTTGTCCACATTTATTTGGTAGTTTTCTCAATCTTTGAATCTCTTTTATATGTTTTTTTGTTGTCCTATCACGTATTTTGCTTTGTTGATCATTTGGGATCATTATTATCCGAACGAAGTAGTCAGTAAAAGGATGTCTTACTGTGTCAGTATAAGTGTATAAATGTTAGTGAAGGTGCTGTGTTCCTCGTCATTTAAAATAATTTTATACAATAACTGCAACACAAATAATAATATAAATTTACTTTATAAATACAACACAAAAACATTCACATGTAAACGAGACTTTAGGTGAACCTCGACTATACTGAGAGAGCGCCGGAAACCGATGGAGAAGTTGAGGGCTCGGGCGACGGAGTTGATCATGAGGCAGTCTCTGCCGGAGTACCTGGTGGTGGCGTCCCCACCCGTGCCGGAGTACCTGGTGGTGGCGTCGCCTCCCGTGCCGGAGTACCTGGTGGTGGCGTCCCCACCCGTGCCGGAGTACCTGGTCGTTGTGCCGTCACCGGTGTCCCTACCCACCGTTTTCCAGAACGGGGACACCAGCATCATCGTCACCGGAACTTGAGCACCGTGGAAACTGGTGGCCCCGGGGGTGAGGGAGGGTGCTTGGGTCAAGGAGCGGTTAAAATGTACATTCCTGATTGTAAATTATTAAAATAAAAGGTGTGTGGGTTATTATTACTGTTAAAATCAGTAGGAGCCATGACGACGATTCCAACTTATGCACTGGGATTCCAACCTAGACATGGTCCAAAGCAGAGCAACCTGGGATTCAACTGAATCCTTGAGAGGTCCCGAGACTTCAACTGAAGCCAAGTCAAGGATTTCACATATTGATCCCATGTACTCTAGGTGTGGGGCAGTGGTCTAAGGTGTCAACTTGGAACTACCCACAGCATTGGTTCGAATCCTCCCTCCCCATGGTTCCTACTGATTTTCTCATTGATACGTTACGTTAATGTGATTTCTTTGTGCATTATTATTATTATTATTATTATTATTATTATTATTATTATTATTATTATTATTATATATAGTATTATCTTTACTGTTATTATAAATATTATCAAATAATTATTACTAGCGCATTTGGGTATAAAAATTGTTCACATGTCATGTGAAGATCAGATGTTCATCATCTTCCTCTCATATGGTCATTGATGGGTTGTATATTAGTGTTTTCTTGTTTAGTTTTGTGAGAGGAAGGGGTATTTGGCGCCTCCGTGAGATGGCCACCACTTGGGTGTTATCTGGGGCAACGATAACCTGTCTCCGGAAAAAGTGAGTGTACAGTCATCAGCACAGGCGCTAACCTTTGGTATTAACTAGATGTTGCAAATGAACGGTACCATGACAGGAACTCTGGGTACCCTCGCCTCTATGGTATAAATAATAGATCATAATCTACACAAACTACAATCAGTATAAACCACCACTATCTGTACAGACGACCACAATCATTACAAACTAGTATAATCTATAAAAAAAATCATTGTATAAATCTCCATTCAATAAGAACCACAATTGTACGAGTCACCCCTTTATACTCCCATTTTCCGTGTAAACCTCCACTGGTTTAGTATAATCATGTGTGATAGAGCAAGGAACACTACAGTAGATCTACTCACGTAGCTGTATCCTGTTTTTAGTAGTCCTACTGGCTTTAGTGATGCTAAGGATTAACTGTGCCATATCTTGCTGTTTATTTTCCAGAAAAAAATGTCATCCTTCCTAAGTGCAATAAATACGTAAAGCATAATTTAAGTATAAAGTTTCAACATAATGTTCCCCACTATTTTGGTCTATATAAAGTGCAGAGAGTGATAAACACACTTGGCAAACTTCTCCTGGAAGAGCTGCGTGGCGGACACCCACTCACGAGGAGCTCCGGAGGACCACTGCGCCAGGAGCACCAGCCGCGCCCCCTCCCGGCTGTACGGCAGGTGTGTGTACACGCCACACCTGCAGGAGGTACACACACAGTGGTGCTGGGAACACACACACAGTGGTGCTGGGAACACACACAGTGGTGCTGGGAACACACACACAGTGGTGCTGGGAACACACACACAGTGGTGCTGGGAACACACACAGTGGTGCTGGGAACACACACACAGTGGTGCTGGGAACACACACAGTGGTGCTGGGAACACACACACAGTGGTGCTGGGAACACACACACAGTGGTGCTGGGAACACACACACAGTGGTGCTGGGAACACACACACAGTGGTGCTGGGAACACACACACAGTGGTGCTGGGAACACACACAGTGGTGCTGGGAACACACACAGTGGTGCTGGGAACACACACACAGTGGTGCTGGGAACACACACAGTGGTGCTGGGAACACACACACAGTGGTGCTGGGAACACACACAGTGGTGCTGGGAACACACACACAGTGGTGCTGGGAACACACACAGTGGTGCTGGGAACACACACAGTGGTGCTGGGAACACACACACAGTGGTGCTGGGAACACACACACAGTGGTGCTGGGAACACACACACAGTGGTGCTGGGAACACACACAGTGGTGCTGGGAACACACACAGTGGTGCTGGGAACACACACAGTGGTGCTGGGAACACACACAGTGGTGCTGGGAACACACACACAGTGGTGCTGGGAACACACACAGTGGTGCTGGGAACACACACACAGTGGTGCTGGGAACACACACAGTGGTGCTGGGAACACACACAGTGGTGCTGGGAACACACACACAGTGGTGCTGGGAACACACACACAGTGGTGCTGGGAACACACACACAGTGGTGCTGGGAACACACACAGTGGTGCTGGGAACACACACAGTGGTGCTGGGAACACACACAGTGGTGCTGGGAACACACACACAGTGGTGCTGGGAACACACACAGTGGTGCTGGGAACACACACACAGTGGTGCTGGGAACACACACACAGTGGTGCTGGGAACACACACAGTGGTGCTGGGAACACACACAGTGGTGCTGGGAACACACACACAGTGGTGCTGGGAACACACACAGTGGTGCTGGGAACACACACAGTGGTGCTGGGAACACACACACAGTGGTGCTGGGAAGATGGTTGTGTGGACGTAGACGCTCAGGTAAAAATAGTGATTGATGCAGTAATTACATATTAAAGTGATATAAGGATGATATGCGCGGTTCAGGGATAAGGTTCTGGATCTAATGGATATATATATATATATATATATATATATATATATATATATATATATATATATATATATATATATATATATATATATATATGTCGTACCTAGTAGCCATAACGCACTTCTCAGCCTATTATGCAAGGCCCGATTTGCCTAATAAGCCAAGTTTTCACGAATTAATTGTTTTTTCGACTACCTAACCTACCTAACCTAACCTAACCTAACTTTTTCGGCTACCTAACCTAACCTATAAAGATAGGTTAGGTTAGGTTAGGTAGGGTTGGTTAGGTTCGGTCATATAATTACGTTAATTTTAACTCATATAACATTTTTTTTACCTCATACATAATGAAATGGGTAGCTTTATCATTTCTTAAAAAAAAATTAAAGAAAATATATTAATTCAGGAAAACTTGGCTTATTAGGCAAATCGGGCCTTGCATAATAGGCTGATAAGTGCGTTCTGGCTATTAGGTACGACATATATATATATATATATTATATATATATATATATATATATATATATATATATATATATATATATATATATATATATATATATGTCGTACCTAATAGCCAGAACGCACTTCTCAGCCTACTATTCAAGGCCCGATTTGACTAATAAGCCAAGTTTTCATGAATTAATGTTTTTTCATCTACCTAACCTACCTAACCTAACCTAACCTAGCTTTTTTTGGCTACCTAACCTAACCTTACCTATAAATATAGGTTAGGTTAGGTTAGGTAGGGTTGGTTAGGTTCGGTCATATATCTACGTTAATTTTAACTCCACTAAGAAAAAATTGACCTCATACATAGAGAAAAGGGTTGCTTTATCATTTCATAAGAAAACAATTATAGTAAATATATTAATTCAGGAAAACTTGGCTTATTAGGCAAATCGGGCCTTTAATAGTAGGCTGAGAAGTGAGTTCTGGCTACTAGGTACGACATATATATATATATATATATATATATATATATATATATATATATATATATATATATATATATATATATATATATATATATATATTTATATATATATATTTCGGTAAAATGCGATTGATTATATTGTACTAGTTTAGATTACAATATTCTTATTTAGTATGTGTTACATTTATCTTGGAACTTAGAAGTAACTACAATGGAGTACTCGTTACTATTTTGGGGTTCCTGTCCACAGTTCTTTTTAATAATGTTAGAAAAAATTACAAACAGAGCCGCTCATCTAGTAACGTGCTTCAACCAATACTGTACATGAAGAAAACATATGACTGGTTTCTGTATTCAACAAAGTTCACAAAATGCGTACCCTAATGTAGCTTCTTTAAATGTCTTTCCTTAACGAATAAACTACCAAACAAGAAGTGAGAGATTTCAGCTGTTCTCTGTACATGAACAGATATTTCGACTCTTTTTTATCACATGAAATATAGCATTATTAATTTATCTTTATAATTACATTATCAGGAGGAAGCGCTAAGCCATTACACCTGTACAACAATTGGAAGATATATGAGGATAAGGATTTGGGATAGGACGGAGGAGAGGAATGGTGCCCAACCACTTGACGGTCTGCGATTGAAAGCCGACCTGCAAGCAAGACCGTCTAGTCTCCAGTCCAGGGGGCACCATTCCTTCCCTCCGTCTTATCCTAAATCCTTATTTTCATATTCATTCCAAGTGCTATATAGAACTCTGCAGGTTTGTACTTACATACTTCCTGCCTATTTTACAATCATTATTTTGTACTTTCCACAAAATTTAAGAAGGAACTCTTGTGTCATTCATTAGAAGAATTATAGGACAGGTTTGATTTTTTTTAAGAATTTCAATTTTAATTTAATTATATATTAATATACAGTCATATTGTCGGAAAATCCGACACCATTTAATATATCATACAGACAGATAATAATTGCTGCTGTATTACCAACAAGTTACCCATAGAAAACGTAACTTGTAGTGGAATTACCGTCTAAAGAAAACGGGATATCATCACCACATACCATTATAAATTCACCAGCTATTCTGCTGGGAATTATTCTTAAATACATTAGTCTTTGGACTTTACCATCATAAAAACATCTTATATAAATTAACTTAATTATCGATATTAAAGTAGAGTAAATGTGACCCTTCTATCACTTTCTGTCATGTGGACAATGTAAGCCAGGCGTCAGGATGAGGGAGGGCAGCCATTGTTGTCACCTCCGGTACGTGTGGAGCAAATTCGGCTCCTATCATATCTGGACAATGTCGGCCAGTAGCGTCAATAGTATGGAGTGTTAGACATTGCCATTGTTGAGACTAGACCAGAGGCTCACACGGGAGCAAATTCGGCTCCTGTTAATTTTACTTGGACGTAGTGTTATGGAAACCAAAGGTGTACCATCTTCAACACGCTGTCAACAAATCAAGTTAAGTGTTCTTTCCGAAACCCGTATATCTATCATTAGTGGCCATTAATGTCATTGGGTAGGGTGACCCGGTTAGAACGCGAGGCAGCCTCAAACTAAAGGTAATTAAGCCAGGTCTTCATGTTCCATGTATAGTGTTTTCTCTGATATAGCTTGTCATATATAGAATCTGGCTTTACAGCTAGCGCCCTTTTGACAGGTCAAGACGAGGAAGCATAGACTTTGTGCGCCAGTTACTGGGTGATGGAAGCTACCTCAAAGAGGATAATTTGGTGTCTACACCCTAGTTATACCTGGTGGACTAACCTGCTGTACTATAAGATAAGGAACCTTTTCAATGTATGTAGTTAATACTGTAGTTTGATTGGCTGCATATATATTCAATTAATATAAACCCCCCCTAATGTGTAGAGGATCGATTTGTGAGAATGAGATTATTGCAGAAATACAGTCCACTTAACATCATACAAATTGTTATCGAAGTATATAAATTAACGTAAATATAAATTCATATAAATTAAATAAATATAAATCTCACAGGTCGGTTCCCACACATATAAATATTTAAAAAAAATATTTTGGTTGTTGGTAATTTATAACAAAATATGTCTGCAATTGTCAATATTACCAAAATATAATTGCATTTTTATTTTTATATTCATTCTGTCATCAGTTAAAATATATTTCCATAAAATTCTTCCGACATGCAGAGAAATAATTGCATTAATTGCAGACTCTTCGTACCTGATTCTCCGTTGTGCCTGTTGGACGTTGATCAAGATGGTATTCATCATGGAGAACGTCCAATGTCGCTGAAGAAGGGCTTGAACCTGCTGCAGGGGCAGGCGAGTCACCAGCAGCAGCCTAGTCTCCCACACCAGGAGACGCGCCCGCTGGGCCTGCTGGGCGAAGGCGGCGAGGAAGACGGGGTCCTCGCTCGCCACCACCACAGTCGTCCCCCAGGACCCACGCCGCACCTGCAGCTTGCATGTATCAGCGCCATCTTCACTAACGCCCATCAGGACCACCTCTATGTGTTCCTCAGGGTCATATTCACCAGTGCCGCTTCCCCTCCTCCCGCCACAGGTTTTTGGTTTGGTGTATCAACCACGAGGGATATTAAAGCCGCAACATTACCTTACTCAACTCTTCGGCAAGAATACTTTAGTCCTCAACTTTGTTAATGTTAGTTTTGGTCTTGAGACCCATCAACCACGAGAGAGTTATTAAGGCCATCACAAGAGCTTACTAACCAGCCTGCAAATATATAATTTAGGCTGAACTCAGTTGACTATTGAAATGAACTTTCAACATAAATACGCTGCTCGATGTGAACATTATTTCCCGATATGTTGGGGTCATGTTTCGGTACATATGCCTTGCATTCCTTTGTAACGGAGGCCACTGTTAATCCCAGCCGTTTAACATGGATTATTTCAGCTCTAGTCATTTTATGCCAACGCTTATATATATAATAAATATAAATATATAAAATCATGCGTTTTACACCATTGGGGTGAAACTATTAAATAGGCCTGTGTGATGGCTTTGCGAGATTATACATTCTTGTGGGACATTGAGACTGACCTTCCTGACGGCAGTGAGGTGCTGTAGGAGGGAGGTGTTGTCGGCGCCTCTCAACCTCCACACGCCCCACGGGCACCCGATCTCCACTCTCTGCACATATACACAAGTAATAATGTGACAATACATCTGTATAAAAGTATCATTTATGTGTGATAATGGTTAATATATTTTTAATAATCTGCCTCACTACATGTCTAATCTTATTCAGCACATGAGGTTTATATTTTACATTTATTATTATTATTTTACTTTTGCTGCCTGCATGATTGTTAACTCTCCCAGGCCGTAACTCTCCACACAAAGCACGTTCACTATTATAAATCTCCACAAACTCTCGATTATTCGGTGACATGTTGACCATCCACATCTCTCACTATATAATATTGCCAGGCAGTGATTTCTTCAATTCCTAAACCATCTCTTTAGCCTAAGGTTAAAGAACTTTGTGTGTTCGAGAACTTGGCTTGGGTTCGTGAACTTCGTGTGTTTCTTGTACGTATTGCACTTTGTACGTTGTGGCAAATCAAGAGAGCGGGCTGCAGAAGAGTGCATCTGGAGGAGTGTAACAATGTGGGAAGGACGCACCTGCAGAAGAGCTCTAGCGGAGGGTGTACCGTCGGTGAGAATGAGGATGGTGCAGTTAGGTGGAGAGGCGGCCTCCATCACGCCTCTCACGGTGTCCCCTGCGTCAGCCAGCCCTCCTCGCCCTCTCGCTGATACTGAAATACATCTATGAGCCGAAATACCTCCATGAGGCGAAGTACATTCATGAAGTGGAATACATCCAAGAGAATGATTACAACCAGGAAGCCTAACATACTGGGATGCACCGATGCCCTCTCAAAGAGAAAGGTGCCACAGGGATGAACGTAGCCTAACAAGCTGAATTTTCATGAAATAATATTTTTGCAAAAACAAATGCTTATGGAATGGATTAAGCTTTTCATTACATTATATATGATTTGAATTTTTTAGTTTGAGCTAAAACTATCAGAAATTTGATCAAACCTAGCTTAACCTACCTACCTAACCTAACCAATCCTAACTTAACAAAAACTGTCAGTAATTAATGTTCTTAATATAGTAATATTAATTATAATAAACCAATTTGGAAAGAAATATTTGAAAATAACGAAAATCACTGTCTTTTAGGGCAAATCGTGTCTTGCATACTAGGTCAAGTAGTGCAAACCATGCTTAAGGAACAGCATCGTATGAAAAACATCATCAACGTTGAAGCATTGCTGCAAGTACATTGTTTGCTTAGCTTTGTCCTGGGATTACAGACATATACACACAAAAACACAGAGGAGATAAGTAGCATCATAGACAGAACTGAGGCAAGTTTAATGCCATAGACAAAGATGAGGCAAGTATGGCGTCATAAACAGAGAGGGGGAAGATATATATGGATACACACAGGTAACAAGTAGCGCCAAAAACAGATTCGTGAACTGACCTAGTGATAGAGGCAGAGGGGGGACGGAGTACACACACTGAAGGATGAGTCCCAGCACCGCCACCACAAGCACTATGTAAAAGACACATCGAACACTTTATGTAGGGCATATGTAAATCTGTGTGTTTATGCATTTACGTATGTAGCTTAGCCTAGCATTTTAAAAGCACTACAATCACCTGTGGTTGATTGTTCAATAAATCCCTGAACTATATGTTTAACAAATCTCTAACCCTGTCTATGGAGGACAGAAGAAAAAGTATATATGCTGCTTAGCATTGTTAATGTGTGGTCACGTCTGTGGTAGAAAATAATAATAATAAAACAACACAAGCCACATCCCAGCCTAGCCTGCTTCCTGCTGTTCATGCGTGTGAAAGCGATTACTTACCAAGTATGTCTCAAGTTCTCATACTTCATTTTATGAATGATCAGGATGTGATCTCAAGTCTAAACTGACCAAAATGTTTATACAAATACAAAAACGTTAATAATACAGTAAACATAAAAGTTTATTAAGCTGTTTTATGTATGAACATTGTATTGCTGTATAACCAAATTTTATGTTATGTTTAAATGTATGGTAACAACATTTTTGCACACGCTTGAGAGCAATATACTGTAAACAGAGTTTCATACATTAATAGATTTTAACACTAAGCTTGCAAATACTTTTCATTTAGAGAACCACCAAATTAGATTTTACTAAGAGATACAGTTTAACCGAATACTTTACTAATACAAGAAAGAGATACTCACTAATGTTGCTAATTTGAGGAGCTTACTGGCTACAGTTGAAGTGTTCCCACACGTTGACCAGTCCCTATAATGTTAGTTCCCGCTTCTGGTGTTGGAATATATACAAGCGGCTGTTAATCTCAATTATAAACAAAATCTGATGCAAAAGGTCGTGCTGAATATTGCCAAAGTTAGAATTTGTTTATATTTGTGTGAAGACCTTATCATTGGTCAATAGGAAGCGACTACATCACCTCGTTCTAGAATACGTTGCTGTGATTGGTGCATTGAAACTCTGTGGATATAACCCATTGGTGATAATCAGTGGTTCAATGAATACACTGGTTATCATGCTTGGATTGGTTGACTGGATCTGAGTCTGGAAGATGGTACCCAATCACTGGTCTAGAAGATGCTTTCCAGTCGCAAACTATTCCCGAACACAGATTTTATGGCACTGTAATTCTTTGTACATCATGAGCCGGTTGACTGACAGATTAAACCTTCCTGTTCTCTCATGGAGTTGTAACATTGACAGGTGAGTGGCGGGCTCTCTGGTGTTGTTGATCTACCATGCATTAAGAATTAGTTAATTGTAAATTCAAGTGTGGGGCAGTATTATTTTTGAGCCCCTGCACATTATAAGTTGACTGTCCAGAAGTCAGTTTTGATTGTTGCCGCCGGGGGGGGGGGGGGCGACTAGTTTATTGAGGACCCCGAACACATCCTGTGAGCGGTAGCGCAAAAAAGATTACAGAGGGCATAACATGTCTTAATCCGACCTCAACGGAGATTATTACATTAACAATTAAATCTATTCTGCACACCTTATAATTATAATGTATGCTAGTACTGAGATTGTTCCATTTCAATAGCTATTTCTTAACAATGTGTACAATGTTCCTCCTGTAATTCTAAATATAATATACATGCTATGGATCGCAGCCATATATTACTTGATATATCAAGTATTTCGATAGTAGCAATATATACCTGATACTTGAAGAGGTTGGAGTGTTAATCAGTAACGATAATCGATAGCTTTTTCTACGTGTTACTTTGCATGCACAGGTCACTTAAAAATGGATATTTGGCAATACCCAGGGAGGAGTTGGGAGCTCTCTCGGTCTCACCTGAAACCAGTTTGTGGACTCGTGATGGTTGCACGGAGACGTTCTCAACTACAGTATTACCTTGCTAAGTTTTCCCCTGGTAATTTTGTAATTTTTACCAAAAGTAAAGTATTTTCATAATAATAATAAATATTGTAAAATATGTAATATGTTTAAGTACGCAACTGGCAACTCTTAAAAAAAAAACAGATCCACTAAGCAGAGTACTTTACCTACCTACATTTTTTTTAGACTTTCATCCCTGGATCAAATCAACCGTCTTTATGGTACGCGCAGAGTTTAGTCTTAACCTTAAGTCTTTAGACCTTAACTAGAGTTTAGTCCCATCAGTCAGGATCCGTCTGCAAAAGGTCATCCACATGATCGGTAAGTAATCGTTTATCACTGGCGGCTTAAGTCTTTAAACTTTAGACATCTGAAGCTTTGTTGAAGGACTTGAATCATTTAGGACTTCGGCTCCGTGGACGTTGATCGGAACAACCAATCCTTAGACGGCCCTGCCACAGAATTAGGCAGCCCAGCCTCACTCATCTGGTAGACCGTCCTCACTCATCACTTGGCCCGTCCTCACTCATCACTCGGCCTATCCTCACTCATCACTCGGCCCGTCCTCACTCATCACTCGGCCCGTCCTCACGCATCATGGATATATACACCGACGGATCTTTCAAACTGTACAATAACCCACAATTATTTCTCACATATAAATTGATATGGGGATTTATTCAAAGGTAGATTTAGCTATGATTACGTTAATTTAAGGAATGTTTACAGCACAGGGTGAAAGTGAACTAAGCTAATTTCGAATAATAGTTTCGAACATGGTCCAAGTGAGTCAAATAAGTCAAATACTATATATACCGCAACCCGTTCTCATAAACAAAGGCTAATGTCCATTCCATGCACCCGCCAAATCCCCTGCTTGTGAATTTAGGATATCAACTACACGGACAACCACGCCATTAGCAAGGTGGATTTTGTTAAGCTCAATAGGTTTCCTGTCCCTGATAATGAGGAAACCAAAATCAAGAAGCGAGAGGAAAATACACTCAGTACCCCCTCGAATAGAGTTTTCTTTAATCCATATTGAGTACATTTTCTTTTAAAATTCAAGGAGAAACAATAATATTTAGCAACTGCGTTATAATTCATTATTAAATATATAATCATTATTTCCCGTTGTCGGGAACAAGAGACCTGTTAGGTATATCGAGATAATCCCCAGGGCCCTAGGCTAAAACGGACCGACCATCCCCAGGATATAACTCGCAACAGTCGACCAACTCCCATGCACTTGCCTGCCTCGGAGTTTAAGATATGAGGCCACACTACGCACAGTGGTGTGGGGTGGCATATATATAAAACAAAAAGGTATCCACTTTGATTTAGAGATTCAGTTGGGTTTATTTAAAAGAGCAGCGACGACACGTAGACGGACTTCCCTTTTGTCACTTCTTAAACCCTACTCACAAAAATGTAGGGGAAAAAACGAGTCATTAGGTGTTGACCAGACCACACACTAGAAGGTGAAGGGACGACGACGTTTCGGTCCGTCCTGGACCATTCTCATTAGGTGTAAGGAAACGTGTGCAAACGTCTCTCCGAGGAAATCGAGCCCAAGACCAATTTAACCATACCTCGGCCACAAACATCACTGTATGTAACTGGCTGTTGATGAGAATGAAACCAAGTTTGAAAGGAAAAAAAATGAAACCGGAATTCCGAACGTTTTCGTGTTTCAACACATTTTCAAGGAGCACAGACAGAAAAGACGGGTTTGGGATTATATAATCCTTACACCTAAGTAGATTAAGAACCATAAACATAATATTCAGGCTAGTGGAAGGGAAAATAATATATATTATTTGGTATTATTATAAAAAATACCAAAATTAAGCAATATATGTTTACTGTGATGGCTTGGCACCTACGGGCGGAACGGAAGGATGTGAAGTCTTGATTAATAAGGAGTTCCCAGACATCGGCACCGTAGACTGTTACTTCATATTGCTTAATTGACAATTAATTGACGCAGACTGAACTTCAAGCTATATATTAGCTGTATTAAAGGAAGTATAGTTACACATTCAGGGGAGACATCTCCCGTCAAGCAGGGTGCAGGCGCACCTCCACAGATCTCCAGTATCATCTATTGATACTGGTGATGGCTCAAAAGGGGCCACCACTTACGGGCTATTCATGCCCGTGCCACCTTTTGGGTGGCTTAATCTTCATCAATCAATCGGAAGTAGTTAAGAGCAGCAAAGGTGCATGTTATTTTATTAATACTAAAGAGGAGCGTTGGAGTCATTAAAGACCATTAAATCACCTTATTGTGCCCGAGTGTAGGGTGATCGTTAAGAAAATAAAGACAAATTGTTGTAAAGTAAATTTTATGTGGATCCCTTCACATGTATACAAATTGTTAATTGAGGCAATTGAAGAAATAGCGAGGAGGATCACGTTAAAAACTCTAGTCGTTATAGGTCAAAGAACTCTGAAACAAATGAAGACATGGATTAAATTGATCCAAAAGGATATAGGAAAAAGGTCAAAAGCTCTATAATGAAGGACAAGAGTAACACACTATCTTGAGGTTATCTTGAGATGATTTCGGGGCTTTAGTGTCCCCGTGGCCCGGTCCTCGACCAGGCCTCCACCCCCAGGAAGCAGCCCGTGACAGCTGACTAACACCCAGATACCTATTTTACTGCTAGGTAACAGGGGTATAGGGTGAAAGAAACTCTGCCCATTGTTTCTCGTCGGCGCCCGGGATCGAACCCGGGACCACAGGATCACAAGTCCAGCGTGCTGTCCGCTCGGCCGACCGGCTCCACTAAAACATTACGTACAAATAAGCACGAACTCATCCTTCACATACAGAAGAGGAAAGTGTACATGGAAGAACCCAGTCCATATGAGATTAAGATTATAGTATAAATATTACTAGCAATATGGTAACACTGTTGACTGGATGTTCATGAATCGTTATGAATTCCCAATTTATATTCCATGGAGTATACTCAGAATATGCTGAGAATAATAGTGGATTATAAATAAGTATTTGATTTACATTTATGTAGTAAACATTATGATCTACAATACGTTATGTTTACTAATATAGAACATTATATTTAGCTTAACAGGGGACGGATGGCACGAGGCTGTTTTTGTTTTATAATAGTATATTATGTCAACACATGAATGAACGATAGTGTTTGAAACATTTTCATTGGTCAAAGAAGTGCTATGTTCTGTTTCAACCCGTCCTCAGACCAAGTCCATTCCATCCAGCGGTCGACCCCAAAGACGCATTCATCAATTTTAACATGCAGTTCATTCAAAATAGGAATTTTTTCAAATATAAATTAATATTATTTTAGATTAACATATTGTGCATGTTTAAGCATTGATTAGGTTAGGTTAGGTGTTTAGGTTCTGTTAGCGACTATTTGTATTTGTAGAACCCATTTAGAACGTTGTGGTTCGAACAAAAGTCGTCAGCGAAGCACTTGTTCTGGAAGTGTTCGAACGTCATCAGTTTTGAATCATTTGTAAACCGTTTTTCATTCATAAACAGGGGGTTTGGCGGGTGCATGGAATCACTTTTGGGTCTTTGTTTGGAGGACGGGCTGCGACCGCTGGATGGAATAAACTTGGTCTGCGGACGGGTTGGTTGTGAGTCGTGTGTAAACCTGTTGTTGTTATAGATTCAGCTACTCGGAACAGGTTCCAAGTAGCACGGGCTATGGTGAGCCCGTAACTTACCTGGCACAGGAGCGGGGCAAATAGCACGGGCTTTTGTGAGCCCGTAGTGGACTTACCTGGCACAGGAGCGGTGCATTTTGTACCTTCTGAAACTTGCCCATCCTACCTTTACCAAAACAAGAAATGACAGGTGCAGCACAATCAATAAGGGATCTTACAGTACTCAAGTATATCATTCGTAGCACAGGGACTCCCACTCCACGGGAGACATCTGTCACGCAGGGTGCAGTCGCACTTCCACAGATCTCCAGTATCATCTGGTGTGTAAACCGTTTTTCATTCATTAACAGGGGGTTTGGCGGGTGCACGGAATGGACTTTGGCCTTTGTTTATGAGGACGGGCTGTCTGTTTTCTTGTTTATGCTTTATTTGCCTTTGTCATTCGTTTTTTTTTATTATATATTTATATAGATGTTTATTACACACATTAATGCACTTTTACATCAGTAAATTACATTTGTAAATACCAAATATGTTGATGTTTAAAATTCGAAAGATTTGTCTTATCCAACGTTTATGAGTTCATGACATACAGGTAATGTTTGAAATTATATGGAGAGAGAGAGAGAGAGAGAGAGAGAGAGAGAGAGAGAGAGAGAGAGAGAGAAAGAGAGAGAGAATGCATGAGAATCAGTTCAGGGGAAAAAATAAGCTAACTTATGTTAAATTATTATTTATAGGTAAAATGCACTTGAGTTTCCAAGTGGTCAATAAATCACACTACAAAAGTCTATTCCTTACCGTTCTGGTAGTTTTATTTTATTGAAATTAATTTCAATAAAGACACTGAGGTTTTTCCCCATTTACTTTAGCGTTAGCCACATTTTCTCACTATAAAATCGTTACTAGTAATTTTCAATCATTATTATTTTTATCGTGTGATGGTCAGTATGCAAAATCTGCAATGACCCAAATGTGGCTAGGTCGTCGGGTACACACTAGTAACGGACTCACACATGCCTGCGTGTGTGTGTGTGTGTGTGTGTGTGTGTGTGTGTGTGTGTGTGTGTGTGTGTGTACTCATATAGCTGTGCTTGCGGGGGTTGTGCTTCGGCTCTTTGGTCCCGCCTCTCAACAGTCAATCTACTAGTGTACAGATTCCTGAGCTTCTCGAGCTCTATCATATCTACGTTTGAAACTGTGTATGACGTCAGCCTCCACCACATCACTTCCTGTGTGTGTGTGCGTATACGCGCGTGTGTGTGGGGGGGGAGGGGTAGTGAACAAGGAACAAGCTGTGTAAAAAGAAAATGACATGTAGTAAGTGATCATTATAGGTAGAGAAGTAAAAGGGCAGAGGTATTATGTCCAGGTGACTGAGCTAGGTGCACAGGTAGGACCACACACCTAGTGCTGGTACACGCACACACACACACACACACACACACACACACACACACACACACACACACACACACACACACGCACACACACACACACACACACACACACACACACACACACACGACTCAAAAAACGAGAACGAGACTCAAAAAAAAATATGAACACACAAAAAAGTTGTATAAATGTGATGGTGAACCGTAAAGTAAAGCATGCGGAGACAACTGAACATGACGGTTAATAAGTACCCAATATAAACTAGGCGAGTCAAGCAGGACCAAGGTGGTGGGAGTTGCCTGCAGGCAGGACAGGCAGCCCAAGGTAGAGCTAGCATGAACTGAGGAGTCCGGCAAGACGGAGAGTGCACAGCGGGTGGAATTAAACAGTGAACGTCGCTAGATAAGTCCTAGAATAGGAGAACAAGCAAAGTGTGCGGAGGGATGCAGTTGGAAGGGAAAATTAGAATGGCGGCGAGTGTGTATACATCAGAAATTGAAATAAGTTGATTGAGGTAAAATCAAATAATTTTTATGCATCAGAAGAATTGGAAATTGTTGGAGAAGAATTAACGACTTTGATTATCAGCAAAACATATATATTCGTGAACAAATATATACGTGAAAATATTTGTAAGTCGAAGGTACATAGTGGGAGAGTGTGATCATAGTCTAGCTTTTAAAGCTTATTAAAACTTGAGAAAGCGTGACGTCATAAATGTTGACACAAGGATGTAAACATAGAAAATCAGCTGATCGCAGAACCACGCCCACCAACTTTGTTTTGTTCTGCATTTGGGTGCACCGAAAGGCATTAAGAACGAAAGGGATTAATTATGCCTAGTCATTAACAAAGAATATGTTCCTATGTATATTATAAATTTTTCAGGGCAAATGGGGCGACCTTTGAAAAGCCGCCTGCTTCTTGTCCTCGTCGAGTCCACTAGTGTTAGATGGCCCTCAGGTAAATTCAGATTTATAAAATATACATAGAGACATAGCATATCATATACAAAGCCACCTTTCATAGTATAAGGAATTATATATTGTGGTTAATGATATTTTAGTGTCAACACATTCTCTTTAATTATAACAACGTTTGCCTCCACCTTTTCCAATATACCATAACCGCAAATAATTATTGATCTGTTAATAGTGATAGAACCACCTTCAACATCTATGCATGAGGAAATGTAATAGTGTAGGCCTCTTTTTGATGGCAGGTGGTCTTAAGAATATCGAGGAGAGTGGTTTCTCCTTGCTTAACGCACACATTTTGAAACACGATCTATTAGATAATAATATCATTCACTTACCATTCCCCCCGGGCAAATGGCCTTGACATAGCTTTGATAACGTTGTTCAAGGATAGTATACATAGAGAAGCCAAACAACAAGTGAACATTTATGAAAATGTATTATAAAATAATAGCCTATTGCAGAGCTGAACTAAAAAAAAGTAACAGGTGAAGAAACTAAGGAAGCTACAGGCGATGAGTCACAATAACGTGGCTGAAGTATGTTGACCAGACCACACACTAGAAGGTGAAGGGACGACGACGTTTCGGTCCGTCCTGGACCATTCTCAAGTCGATTGTGACTTGAGAATGGTCCAGGACGAACCGAAACGTCGTCGTCCCTTCACCTTCTAGTGTGTGGATTGGTCAACATAAGGAAACTGTTTTGCATTATTTAACCTGTGCATCATGATTACAGCAACAGTGGCATGTATAAGACGGTATTTCCTTACCGGGTAGCGACTACCACTTCCTGTAATACTGGTACAAGGTGAGCCACAAGTCACTGAGCACTTACACTGTAAGATAATGCCGTATCATTCTTAGTTTTTACGTTACATTCAATGCAGAAAATTATTGTTATTGTTTATTTAGAGGTGAATGCTGATATTGAGTTTCTTCATTTGACTTTCCTTCTGCGTTGAATATGATCAAAGCTCTGATTGATTTAATTGCACCTCTAAATGCTTCACCCACGTACTGGATATATAAATGACTAGGGGAGGGTACCTGGCTGTACTTGGGTCTCTCTCCCCCTACCCTCATCTCTCTTTCCCTTATATCCCTCTCTTATTATGTCTCTCCTCTTTAACTTTCTCCCCAAAATCTCCTCCATCTTCCCCTCTCTGCTTTCCCTCTCTCTCCCCCCCCCTCCTCTCCGCATCCACACTGTAGCACAATAAGCTATCCAGAATCAAGCAGACATGGTTGGATCAAATGGCCTGTTGTTGTTGTTTGCAGTCCTTTGTAATCTATTGTAACCGTTGGTAGCATACCGAGTATTTCTCCCTTGTAAATAATCCAGTGTAGCAACTTTCTCGTTGTTTGTTGATAGCCGGGATCGCTTGATTTATTAAATACAAAATGTTCAATTGTCATGCCATTGTTAAGGGTTTAAAACAATACAAAATACGTGAGATCAAGCGAAAAAGGCGCAATTTGAAGTCCTTGCTAATTCCATCTCATTACTATACTGATGAAGTATGCTTAAAAATATCTCTCTCTAATCTCTCTCTCTCTCTCTCTCTCTCTCTCTCTCTCTCTCTCTCTCTCTCTCTCTCTCTCTCTCTCTCTCTCTTGTTTACAAACAAATGAGCTCCCTGTGAATACACGGGCCAAGGTAGTGTCCTCTACAAAGGTGCAGACGTAGGCAAAAAAGAACTGATGACTGGCGATGAACACGTCAAAGTTTATACTCTCAAAAGAGTTGATTACATAACCGTTTGAGATGGGAACATGGAGGACTCATAACAAATAAACTAAACTTGTCGGTAAACTAGAGTCTTGATGTAGAGCGACGACTCTGATACTTTCAGGGGTCGGTGACTAGTCCGGAATAGTCAAGTGGAGGGTTAGCGTTCCTTCACTCCTTACTCATTGTTTCACTTACTCATTTATTATGCACCCCATACCCATCCCATGAGTGGAGGTGGAAAGGGTTACAGTGGTATAATATGGGCTCAGGAACAGAGCCGCCGTAGTTCATTTAGGTAAGCGAGGAACAATCTTCTGAAGCCAGTTACACAATTTGTAAATACACATAGATGCACAACCCAGTTCCTTGTCTATAATCTTGCATATATATCCCTTTCCAAGTGCTATATACTCATACTGTCTTAGCGCGTTCTCGTAATTATCTAACCCTCTTGGTGTATATATTAAATTATGTAACTAAATCACCAGTGAAGGTACTAAAATAATAAATAATAATAATAATAATTGGGTTTAATTCCTGAGCTCATAATGTGCTTCTTTCCGCTGTCGACCTCATGATGGGCAGTCTAAAAAACTATAAACTACCATACACTACCCTCACTATAGACTACCATAGACTGCTCACGATGGGCAATCTATGGTAGTAACACACGGACAGCTTCACATTTTATATAGCGAAAAAATAAGCCACATAGTGATAAATTAGGATTTAGAAGACATGGTAGATCATCTTATTACCAGATGATGAAACGCTACTCCTAACGGGAGGAGTATGGGGTGCACAATAAACTACCGCTAACGGGAGGAGTATGGGGTGCACAATAAACTACCGCTAACGGGAGGAGTATGGGGTGCACAATAAACTACCGCTAACGGGAGGAGTATGGGGTGCACAATAAACTACCGCTAACGGGAGGAGTATGGGGTGCACAATAAACTACCGCTAACGGGAGGAGTATGAGGTGCACAATAAACTACCGCTAACGGGAGGAGTATGGGGTGCACAATAAACTACCGCTAACGGGAGGAGTATGGGGTGCACAATAAACTACCGCTAACGGGAGGAGTATGAGGTGCACAATAAACTACCGCTAACGGGAGGAGTATGAGGTGCACAATAAACTACCGCTAACGGGAGGAGTATGGGGTGCACAATAAACTAACCACCTCCGGCGGCAACAGTCAAAATGTAGTTCATAATAAATGAAATAATCATACAAGGTTAAATAACCTTAGATCCTATAACTACATGACAGCCAGAGCCGAGTAATACACCAAGGACGCTAGCAAAACTGTATAAATATGAAACAAGGTGAAAGTTACACTAGATATGCAATCCATCGTCACATTACCATGCAGGAAGAGCCATCACTCTGGCCAGGCTTCGACTCTGGGAGTGGCTACACGACTGGGCGTGAACAAATCCACAAGGGTCGTAACGAGGGTTTGAACCTACATCCGAGAGGATCTCAGACGCTGCCTTAATCAACTGAGAACCACTGGGAGTGGTTCTCACTCACTGCGGACCTTGTGGCAGGTCATTAAGCCAATGTGTTTTTTTTTATCACTAGGCACAAAAGTCATTCGTTAAATTATGGAAGGAAAAAAGACTCTGTAAGGATTATTTGTCTGAAGTATGGAATAAAATCTTAGATGCATGTGTGCGCGTACGAGCGTATAAATATGAGTGTATAAAATACTGTCTCATTATTTATACTCAGTGTATAAATACTGAGACAACTCTACCAATAAATATATAAGAAATATTAAAATATGACAAAATGAAATATTACCCAAAAATCATTGGCAAGTTTGCCTAGTTTATGTAGTGTTATTTGAGCTCGTTGTGCTAGTAAAACAGGGGTTTGGCGGGTGCATGGAATGGACTTTGAGTCTTTGTTCAGAGGACGGGCTGCCTCCCACCTAATACATACCATTTTTAATTTTGTTTTACGGAACCCACGAATGAGTTAAATATGCAACATGTTAGTCAAAATTAAAGCACCGCAATATTGATGTATTCAGTGCACGGCCTCGATAGGTTAGGTGGAGGTGCTTGGGTTCACACGCTTCCGGCTAGGCAAAGCAGTTGCACGTTTTACGGAGAGAGCAAGGTGAGAGAAGGGGCAGAACCAGTCAGCACTGTGTTGACAAGTTCTCAGTCCTCCTTGGTCGCCAGTGTTGGTTGCTGCCGCTGACCTTGCCACCACGTCTCCAAATCTTACATTGGGATTTGATTAGTTTGAACATATTGAATAGTATTGGTTTAAAAAGGGTAGACAGCGTTAGCAAGTCACTGATGTACATGTAATAAATAGGAAAGGCCCTAAAATGCTTCCCTTATTCCATGGCAGTCCTGTGGTTAATTAAGATTAGTACGATAACATGTTGCATTGTAAGTAAACGCAGTCAGCTCACGTAATCGTCTAGATCCAAGTTCGTTGGGTATGTTTACTTACAGTTCATGTCTCTGCTTTCTGTTCCCGTCTTAGGGAGCCAATTATGCATGTCAGACCATCGTGTATAGTGTGATTATAAGCTATTTTGAGCTAGTTGTGAGGGGGTCAGGCGTTGGAGACGATAAGCTATCTGTTGTTGTTGTTGTTGTTGTTGTTATAGATTCAGCTACTCGGAACAAGTTCCAAGTAGCACGGGCTATGGTGAGCCCGTAGTGGACTTTCCCGGCACAGGAGCAGTGCTGTGTAGATAAGCTATCTATAGCAGTGTTTTAAATATTCTTAATTGCTAGCTGATCACCTGACTCGTCAGGTGAATATCAACTTATCTTGAAGCTTCGCCTAGAAACTCATTTTCGTTGTTCTAAATTTATATTTTTTTATGTATTGTATGCCTGTACTTTATTTAATGTTAAGATACTTGAAAAAGATATTGGTGAAGCCTGAGCCAGAGCTTTCATGTGGTAAATTTACCAGATTTCTCGAAGATCTGATTGTCAAGAGAACATGTTCTAAATGCAAGTCAGCCGAGGAATGAATGACCGCTGTTGATGCTCTGGAGAAACGTACAGTCAGACACAATCTGCAGCTGACTGGCCATTTTGTGCTGTAACCATCCGTCTCCCGGTTGTCCACGAAGATGAGCCAGGTTGGGAACCATTCCCTTAACCCGAATCTGCCCCGAAATGTTATGCGTGCTAGAGGTTTTAAAAGAATGTAAAATTTCAATTGTGGGGTTCAGTCCCTGAGCCCATTATGTGCCTCTGTAACCCTTTCCACTACCACCCACAAGATGGGTATGGGGTGCATAATAAATGAACTAAACTAGAACTGTAACCTTTATAAACCCACTGTACCTTCTCATATATAAATAAATAAATACAAAATAAATAACCATCCTACTCCCTTCTCGCCCAGCTACTTTTTGGGCTGGAAGGTAGAACTATGGTCTTTCTCCTTGCAGGTCGGCGTTCAATCCCCGACCGTCTAAGTAGTTGGGCCCCATTCCTTCCCTCCGTCCTATCATATCCAATCATATCCAAGTGCTATATATTCGTAATGGCTTAGTGCGTGCTACAAATAATTACCTTAGTTTACCCCCATACCACTCCCCTTCTCTTTTATTTAAACTATGGGTAGACTTCAATAAGATTAACATTAATTTATGCAAATTCTGTAAGCCATCATTTTAGTCAGGCCGACGTTATAGCAATAAAAAAAATTCCCATAAATAATTGTGGGAATCAAGTCATGAAAGTGTGTTTATTATGCGTAACTATGCGTGTTAGTTTAGTTCATTTATTATGCACCCCATACCGGTCTTGTGGGCGGTAGTGGAAAGGGTTACAGAGGCACATAATGGGCTCAGGGACTGAACCCCACAATTCATTTAGCTAAGCAATTTCACATCAAAATCAAAAGGAACTATCTGAATGTGCTTCTCAACTTGAACAACAGATTGGCATAATAGGCCGTGTTCTGGGCACCAGGTGGGTGGCCAGCTCGTTTCGAAGAGTTCAGCAGTGTGGAAAAATGATGAAGTACTTTGTTCATTCTGAAAAAGCAGTAAAAGATAAAACAAGTTTTGGAAGTGATAAAAAAAACTTATGAAGGTCTGTTGAAAAAGCTAACTTCAGAACAGTTTCTATTGTATTTAGCTGTATTGTATGACACGTTGCATGAACTTGGTTTACTGTCAGTGTTTACAGAAACACACTACTTCGAGTGTGTATGTTGACAAACTGATTCAAAGTAGTATAAGGTCATTGCATGGACTAAAAGAGAAACCTGGCACTAGAACTTTAGAAGCTCAACAGGCAATTATAATAATAATAATAATAATTTTTATTTAGGCAAAGGTACATACATAAAGAGATTTTACAAAGTTTGTTGGCTTTATAGATAGAGCTAGTACATACAATGCCTAAAGCCACTATTACGCAAAGCGTTTCGGGCAGACATTGAAATGGGGACGACGTTAGGAGGAATTACCATAACAACTAACAAGAAAATTGTCTCCAATAATTATCAACAGTTTCTTACTAGCTTTGTGAAAAATTTTCAGCACCGTATGTTCACGACAACTTCCATGTATGATGTCTTAGCAATGTATAAATCATTGCTAAGTCAGATGTGTGTCTTTGAACAAAATTACTGACCTGATGAAATACCACCTAATTACGAAGCTGAAATGTTATATCTCTGTAAGAGGTTTAAGCTTTCATCTTAGTCTCTAAAGGCATTTAGAGCAGAGTATTTGAAGGATCATGGACGCCGCATTCCCCAACATTTACACCCATCACTGAGCTGTTTACAAGTTATTCCAATTAGTACTACTGAGTGTGAGAGGGGATCCAGTCACATGAACCTGATAACAACAACATTCTCAAGAATTCTCACAAATCATGTATCAGCACTTATGTTTGTTAAGCTACATGGACCTCCTCGAGTTCAGAGGATTCCTGAGCCATATACCATATGGCTGCGGTACCACAGATGGGCAGATTACACACCAGGACAAGACTTGATTCACACCCATGAAATCGACTTGAGAATGGTCCAAGACGGACCGAAACGTCGTCGTCCCTTCACTTTCTAGTGTGTGGTTTGGTCAACATACTTCAGCCACGTTATTGTGACTCCTCGCCTGCACCCCTGAAAACATCTCACACCTGACCCCTTGTGGATACTATTGTATCCACAAGGGGTCAAACTTCTCACTGGTTGTATTTTGTGAGCACTCTTTTAATTTCCTAAATTGATAAATACATGATTGATGTTTTTTCTTTATTTGTTTGATAATTATATTTTACGATAATTAGTACAAACACAAAATACTTAATCGTGTGACAATACGTAATCGTGTGGAAGAATGCGGGACTGGATAAAACAATAGTTAAAACATAGAAAACAAAGAGTCGTGCTAAATGGGAATGAATCTGACTGGGGAAATGTCCTAAGTGGAGTGCCACAGGGGGCCATTTTGGGGCCAATCCTTTTTGTCATATACAGCAATGACATAGATGAGAATATTACAATCATCAAATTTGCAGATGACACTAAGATCTATGGGAAAGAGGGAAGTGAAAGTGATATTGAGACCTTACAAAGGGTCCCGGGGGTCACCTTACTACATGAACTCCACAAATGGTCCGATGACTGGCAAATGTTTTTTAATGTGGATAAATGCAAGACCTTACATGTGGGGCATAACAATCCACGTCACAACAACCAAATTGACAGCACTACCTTACAACAAATAGATGAAGAAAATGGCCTTGGAGTCAGAAACCTTTTTTAACTAAAAGTTGCACAAGAAGTGGAAGCGGCAGTAAAAAAAAGCGAACCAAACCCTGGGAATAATCAAGCGTAATAATCAATCACAATTGATGCAGATGAGCTGTTTGTGAATAATCACGATCGAATAATCGACTATGAATAATTACAATCGACTTGAGAATGGTCCAGGACGGACCGAAACGTCGTCGTCCCTTCACTTTCTAGTGTGTGGTCTGGTCAACAATCAAGCTTACTTTTACCTTCAAGGAAAAGAAAGTAGTCGTTCAATTGTATAAGTCTCTGGTGCGCCCCCACCTGGATTATTGCACCCAGGCATGGAGACCTCAGCTTCAGAAAAACCTGGCTGCTCTGGAGAAGGTGCAACACCGGGCAACAAAAATTATCCCAGTGCTTAATCATCTCTCGTATCAGGAAGGGTTGAGGGCCACAGGGCTAACAACACTACAAACCAGACATAACAGGGCGGATCTCATCGAAACCTTAAAAATGCTGAACAATTTGGAGGATGTCGATCCGAACAATTTCTTCAAAAAGTCAGATGTAACACGAACGAGGAGCAACGGGTTCAAATTAAACAAGCCACAATGTAGGACAGAAAACAGTAGATTGTTTTTAACCCATAAGGTTGTAAACCCGTGGAACTGCCTACCCGCCGAAGCAGCAAACGCCAAAACTCTGCTGGGTTTTAAAATATAGTTGGAAAAGATCGCCAGGTCAAATGGGGGAGACATTTGATAAACCGCCGGCTTCCTGTCCTCATCAAGGCCACTAAACTAGTGGCCCTCAGGCAAATTCAGATAAAGATAGGATAGGAAATGACAGGCTTTTGTCAGGCCCGCCAGAGCTCCGGCACTCATAAAATTGGCAATGCGTCCCTCTGTATATATATGTATGTTTGTGTGCACTTTATAACACATAATCAACCCGGTGTAATGATATAATTAGGGATAAAATTATTTCACGGCTAATATATAATGGCCTACATTATATACTTTTCTAATTACCTGTCTGAAACTCTATGAGTGCTAGTGGCTTTACAAGAATGTAAACTCATCATTGCTATGTACCTCTTAACCCCCAATGTACCTTCTTGTATATAAATAAATAAATTAGAATAGCGCTCTTTTATCGTGTACTTAAAACATAAACGTGAAAGCTGGAAATGTTGAACAATTTGGTCTCGTTTTGATTACCAATGCCACCCACAGAATGGGCACGGGATGCATTATAAATAGACTAAATTACAAATTAACCAACAAATGTGAAGTAATAAAAGATCAGAGCGGATGTTTCCTATTAATCTAGGTCAATAGCAGATGCCAGACTCCGGCGGGTGCCTACACACGGATATACGTTTGATCATTAGACGCGTAACCTTGAATTGACAGGCCGCTAGCTAGACTTAGGCTAAATGTTTTTGCTGAGGATATAATTACGTGCAAATATTTTATACCTCACTCTGCACATTAATTTATTTCAGGCTCCACTCCTGCCATAGCAGATACTGTAGGAGATTGTTCTCTATGTACATTAACAATCATAAACACCTCAAGGGTCTGGAAGAAGCTAAAAAAACACGGCCCAGGCTTTGAGATAAAATCGAAGGCAAAGGAGACAATCACGGCCATGCACAGGTGTCACGTGATGCTTCTCCTCCAATGGGAGAGCTTTCTACCTAAACAAATGATGACGTCACATTAGATCTGCCTTTAATGCATAAAATTAACAAACCACTATAACCACGCGCGTCTCCAGCTACGGCGAGAGAAATCCTCACCCCCGCGCTTTGTCTTACGATAATTAAGGATAGATAAGTGGGGAATAAAGAGAAGATAAAGGGGGTAATAAGGGGCTAATGGCGGTAGGGTTGGCGAGCGTGCTGGAGTACGATCAGCGGTGGCGAGACTCATCTGTTGGCACTTCCCCTCTGCACGGCGAGCGGCCTGCACACACTCCTCTTCCCTGGCTATATTCTCCTCTCCTACCCTAAACTCTCGCAATTACTCCACTCTGTGAGAGAACTCAGTAAGTACGCCAGCCCGTCTACATCGTCTCATGTGTACCTTCCTCCCCACAGAGCGCACGAAGGAAGATGAACGGCCACTTGCCATAAAGAAGAATGGTCACTTGCACCAGACTTATTTCATTGAAAATGGAAGGTGACAGTGTTAGTTAAGGTGTAACTATTAAGTTCCTGCTCGTCCCTCCGGGAGCGTCCAGGGGGGGACACCACATGCACGTCCTGGGCTGTGTGTGGGGTGCCTCATGTATGTATGAGTGTGTGTACATGTGTATACAACATTAATAATTTTGTAACTAGTGTCAAACATTGTTATTTGCTTAGCTAAACGAACTAGAAGGTTCAGTTCCTGAACCGATTATGTGCCTCTGTAATCATTTACACCACCGCCCACGGGATGGGTATGGGGTGCATAATAAAGAAGAAATTGATTGATTGATTGGTAACAAGTCATACTCTACCATTGCAAGTTATTACATTGTAAACTACTATATGAATTATGTAGTACACACACAGTGTAGAACACATTACAAATGTATACAGTATATTTATATTCTTTTTACATATTTATTATTTGTTTATATATTATTTATTAAATATATTTATATACAGTGTATATATATATATATATATATATATATATATATATATATATATATATATATATATATATATATATATATATAAATAATATATATGCATATATTTATAAATACTGTATATATAATATATATGTATATATATTATATATATATGTATATATATATAATATACATATATATATATATATATATATATATATATATATATATATATATATATATATATGTATATATATATATATATATATATATATGTATATGTATATTATATATATATACATATATATAATATATATACATATATATTATATATACAGTATTTATAAATATATATATAAATATATGCATATATATTATTTATATATATATATATATATATATATATATATATATATATATATATATATATATTATACTATATATATATATTATAATATATATATATATTATAATATATATATATATATATATATAATAAATAAAGACGGAGGGCCACAGCAATTCGGAGGGCTGTGGCCTCCATATACTCTATATACAGTATATATATAATATTGAAATCCTGCCAGGTTATATTGTCTTGATAAAAATTTATTTTTATTATTATTACAATTATTCTTATCTGAGATTATAAGCGCCAGCTAATTTCAAATTCTGTCTCGGAAATATCAGGCGTATCATGAATGCAGGAATTTACAAGGTCATGCTTGAAGATAGTGTAATCTTCAATGATATCTTGTCTTAAGTACTGTATCCTTCCTATTTTTTTGTATCCTTCCCTTCCTAAATTTCTTGTATCAGTTGAAAACTGTACCAGTTCAAATGCAAACTAAATTTATTTGAACCTACATTGCTGTTATACAATCCTTACATTTCTTATCACTGAGCTTTTCTTTGATTCAGACAATGCCTGTAGAAGACAAGCTACTTACAGATGAAAATGTAGCAAGAATTCCAGTAGGAAGTAGCCAAGCAGCAAACGGTTATGCAGGATCGGTGCCATGCAAAAGTAAGGCCTGTATGGAGATGAACGGGAGCAATGGTCACCAGACTTCTCATGACTCTATGCCTTGTAAGTTTACTAAAATAATTTATTGCAAATTTTGAACTATCTTATAATTGTATTGACACTGTATACTGTATATTATTCCACTGGACAGTTCTGTATACTGTATTAATATCAGCAAACCATATGCTCAGCAGTATCGTGTACAGTCTAATATCTTTCAACCAAAATTCTATGAAGAAATTCTCTTTTCCTAGTTATGATCTGGGATTATTTCAGTGATGTTTTTTATTTGACCAAAGCCAATCATATTCCAGTAATTTGACAACTTTAGGCCGATAGTAGGAGAGAGACCTACTCTCATTTGCTAAATTATTTGAGTAAATTATGAATATAAGCAACTTTACACTTATCTAGCTAACCACAATAAATTAAATCCCACTGAATTTGGCTTGAAACTCCTGAAGAACACTATTGATACTTTAATAATTGTGCTTGATTTGATATACCCAGCTTGACAATAATGAGTACTCACTGGAACTGTTGTATTTCTTGGTTTTCAACATACCTCTGACAGTGTTCAACATAATAGCCTTTTATTTTTTTTGAAGCCACAGTACATTATTATGACATCAAAAGTCATTCTTTAAGCTACAGTATTTTCTTATGTTTAAAATATATACAGAACTGTATTAGTAATACTGTACATAACTTTCTTTCATTGTATAAATCTTTTTAATCTGCAACCATTGCCATATATCCCTGGGACACCATTTCCACCCACTTTGTCATTTTCAGGAACTATTCCCATTTTACCATTCCAGTATCATTCTCTAAGCTAACAGAACAATTTTTATTACACTCTAATTATCATCATATGGAGCATATACAATCAAACCTTTTGCTCTTTCAATCTTAAATTTCATGTACAAGTACCTTGAACTGCAGTACAAAAAGTTACTCAAAATCACATTTCAATTTTTATTCATAATTGGGATACTCTTTTTTTTATACTGTAGTTTTCTTTTGCTCAAGTTTTCATACATCTCCATTTGCTTCCTCATTCTCATTTCCATTGATTTTTGTCCCACATAAACCTATCACATCAACAATTCTTCCTTAAGGTTATTACCACTTCTAGATTCTTCTATTCCTTGTGCATTCCTCTAACATTATACACTGCTTAGGAACTTTTCTTTTGGGACACTGGTAAGTGCTGGTCTTTGATCAATAGCCATATTTGGCTTTAGTGGAATCTATTTAAGGCTTTTTCTCCCCTTCTTGTTTCAATTTAGATTAGCACATATAAAGAATATCATCACTTCCCACCTCATAATTCAGATTACCTGATGTTATCTTAATATCCTTCTCTGAATTACAATAGTCTGTAGAGTACTTTTTAAGTTATTATTTGTTTTGCTGTAAATAAAATTTTAGCTATACAGTACACTATACATTTTGTCATTCTAATCCAGTCAATACTTGAAATCACCATTTCCTTTAATTTTATGTAGTGCTGCTAGTGTTCTTAATTATGTGTCTTATGTAATTATGTTCCTATGTCTTAAATTATATCTAATATGCTATTCTTATGTTACTTAACTTTGGTTATGTAATAATATCTAACAAATAATCTTAAACCTTATCTTTTTGTGTGTGAATTCCAGACCTTTTGCCAAAGAAATAAAAATTATAGACATCACATGAATTTAAACAAAATTTTCACCAGCTATGCCATGGTTTGGAATGGACATTGGCGGAACCCTGACAAAGCTAGTATACTTTGAGCCAACTGACTTGAGTGAGGCCGAGGAAGAAAGTGAAGTAGAAACCATCAAAAATATTCGAAGATACCTCAAAAGTAATTCTGCCTATGGTGAGACAGGTCATCGAGATGCTCACCTTCAGGTCAGTTGCAGCTGTAACTTTTGGCTTTGAGGATTGAGCTCCTATAAGACCAAACATTCAACACACATGATATTTTATAAGCTCAGTGGAGTACCTTCAAACCAAACTTTTACAAGCCAAGTTAAAGTGATTTAAAAATACTGTAATGTATTTGTAATTACCATTTATCCTGAATAGCAGCAAATATAACCTGGAATTCCTTGATACTTTAACCATTCAAGAGTAGCTATTATCAAAAGTGCCACTCTGCCTTTGTGGGAAAAAAAAATCTTTTCTGGTTATGTGAAACATGCACAGTAGCTGGGTGGAAGGGTCAACGAGTGCGTCAGCACTAAATACACAGCTGCTGACTCGAGGAGTAGGAGTGAGAGGGCTCAGATAATCAAGTTTGGACGTTCATAGCTTAACTTATTAATTTACATTATGTATTGTTTTGTGTTGAATAATTGTATTTATCTACACATTTTTCAAAAACAGTGATTGAATACCCACTTATATAACATGTTTGTTTATTTATTTATTTATTTATTTATTTATTTATTTATTTATTTATTTATTTATATATTTTTATGCAAGAAATTTGTTCACTAATGGTGTGGCATTGTGGTATAACACAATGGGAGAGAGCACATGGCTTGTTTAGATTGGCTGGGCCTGGACGGGTTTAAATAGGGCACATTATGTAGCCACCAGACGAGAAATAAATCCCCTGATTTTAGCGGGGAACTACACTCTTCAGCCTGTACGCACAGCTTTTAAGACATTTTTATTTCTTATACAGTAATATTAGATAATAGATCTTTATTTTCTTCTGTAATGAATTCTTTTAATATAATTTTTAGTTATACAGTAATCATAGGCCCCCTCCACATGCCTCTCATTCCCCGGACAGTCCCTCCTGACTATTCCCTATTCCCTGACACCCTCTACCCCCAACACCTCTCATATCTCACACTTTGAGCCACTGCTGTATGGAAGTAACACAGTATGGCCTGATGCCATTCTCGGTTATCTATCAAAATCTCCGGTTTTCTGGATTTCTTACAGTACCTGAAATTTGAAAAATGCATTTTTCTCATCTGATAGTGACAGTAATTTATCGAATAACATATTTACCTGAATTTATCCGAGGGTTGCCATTTCTTTAGCGACCTTGACAGGGATAGGAAGCTGGTAGCTTGTCAAAGGCCTCTCATTTTTCCTGATGATTTTCTCATGCTGGATTTTGAATTGCAGTATTGTCTTCGCATTTATGGCTTTGGAGGGTAGGTGGTTTCTTGTGTTTACAACCCTATGGGTGAAAAAGTATTCCCCGTTATCTCTTCTACATTGTGGCTTGTTAAGCTTGAAGCCATTCCTCCTTGTATGTGTTACATTTGACGTTTTAAAAAAGTTAGAATCAACATTCTCGTAATTGTTAAGTATTTTAAAGGTTTCGTTGAGAGCAGGCCTCTCATGTCTGTATTTGTATATGCAAAAAATGGAAGCACTGCCCACCTCTCAAGCTTTCTGCAGATTACTGCATCTTTATTTTCTAAGTCAGATCAGCCATTTTCTTTGTGGGGAGCAGGTGGTAGGGAGCCTGTTCAACAACTTTGTGTCCTGTCTAGACAGTAATATGAGGTGGCCTGGTAAGTGCTCCAACTATACAGCATATGATGGTCTTCCATTCTTCCTCTGTTACTGTTTCTCTTGTTATGTATTTTTTTGTATTATTTTGTGAGAAGCAGCCTCTGCTCAATACAATCACTCCTTATGGAGCTTTTCTGGCAAAGGTGCTGCTTCTTAACTTTGCCCAAGATCTCTCTTCTTTCTCCTTTCAGAAAATTGGTAATGGTAAGATTTCAGGTAGTCTTTGTGTATGTAATTGGTACTTCCACCTCACTACAGGTTGTTGTTGTTGTTTTGGATTCAGCTACTGTACTTGGAACAAAAGTACAGTAGTACAGTAGTCTGTGCTACTTATGGAACATAAGTTCCAAGTAGCACAGACTATGGTGAGCCCGTAGTGGACTTACAGGTGGTGACGGTGACAACCAGGTGATCAACTTGATACTGTAGTAAGAAGTAGGAGAACAGTATTTATTGGTCTCTGCAATACTGCATGGCAGAGGTTTTTAATTGTAGAGAATTGTACTGTCTGATAGTCATTCAGGGCTAGATTAAGTATTTATCCCAGTGAGCATCTTTAATGACTTGTAGGGATTACGAGTTTGTGGCACTGTTGCCGGTATGATGTCCTGCCTGACTACATAATCCTGGATATGTAACACAGCAGACCTTAACTTATGAAGTTCAATAATTGAATGATTCTGCTCATGAAGGAGCCTTTCATATTGACAAAAACTTATTTTAATTTACAGATGGAAAAAGTGTGCGTTGGAAATCGAACAGGCACACTCCACTTTATACGCTTCCCCACATCAGAGATGCCACAATTCCTTGAGTTGTCCAAGAGTAAGGGTATGGCCAGCCTTGCATCCACCATCTGTGCTACAGGAGGTGGCGCCTACAAATTTGAGGAAGAATTTCATCGCGTGGGTATTAATGTCTGGTGTGGCCCCTCCTGCCCCCCAGCTGCTGGACAATCCCTTTATGTGGGTAGAGACAGTCCTGGGTAACCCTCAAGGTGGAGGTGTTTAATCCTACTGCACGGTGGTGGCCCTTGTTTACAGCTGGGGGTGTGCTCTTACTTTCTTCTTTTATTATTATTGAACTATTTGATTATAGGATTTGTGCTATTAAAATTTAGAAGAAAACTGTGCTAAGTCAAGTTATCTAAAAGAATAGAGAGGAAAAGGAGCACGTAAAGTAAACAAACCATAGGATTAATGTGTAGTGAAAACAGCATATATGGTACAGACAAAAACATTGTCTCTTCTAAAAATTTGGCTGCTCTATAATGAATTGCATTTTCCATCTGTCCTTTCATAGATTCATTTGTTTATCACACTGGTATTTCTTCTCACTACATTTTGAATCACAATATAATTGCATTAGGTAAAACTACATACACATTTATCATCATTAAAAGACAAAATCACATAGTTGTCAAATGACACTTTTCTCTGTCCTTTCCATAGTTTATAAACAATGGAAAGTAAGCTGGTGATTCTTCATACATGTATAAAAGAAAACATATGTCACAAGTATGAGCCAAGCTTGTACATAAAAGTTTGAGGGGTAAAATAGAGGTCAAATATTGGCTACAGGAGGTGATATTGTCTGTCTCTATATTCTGTGGATACATTTCTTTCTATTATACAGTGCTTATCTGACAGTGACTAAAAGGTTGAGATTACCAGTCAGATAATTAAACAGCTTTGAAGCATTTATCTTGCATACTAATCAGTCTTCGTTGGCTGTTCTGGGCAGCCGTCAGGGAGATAAGTCATAATCTAATTTCAACTGATAGTATAATTTTTAGGCCCACTTTGGGAGGGATTGGTGCACATTTCAGATTGCATGCTACATTCTCAAGAAGTCTGGTTTTATAAGTACTATGATTTCCTTGAAATAATCATCAGTCTTTCCTATTTTTTTCTTACTTGTATTTTCTTTAGTGTTTAATGTATGAGGAAGATTAATAGCCTTAGATGCGTGTTGAGATATAAATGTTTTAAAACTTCCTTTGTATTTTTGCTGTGTGTTTTTTTGGAACTATTCCACTCAGATGCTCCATTACGCAAGCTCCATTCAGGTCCCAATGGATTGGATCATGACAATCAGTGCATTGTGACATTCATCACTAGCACAAAAATAATCTTTTAAATACCCCTGTCAAGTCACACTGGAGCTAAGGAGATACTGAAGAAAAACTCAGAGTAACCACTAAGGTTTACTCATAAGCACTTATATCCTTTCCAAGCCCAACTTAGCATCACAAGGGCCATAAAGTACAAGGCTCGCAAACTGCCTATAAACCCCCAAACTGTAATCAGATGACAGCACCCACACCAACATTTGCTCTCTTGCCTTAGTCAAATAACATTCTTCCTGGTTGATACATATACATATAGCAGCCTTGAGATTCACTTAAGTGACTTGTTATAATTCTTAGAAACTGTTTTCACTATGTAGTGGACTCATCTTTTTACTTGCTTTGGCAGTACATAAACTAAATAGAAATGTTTCTTCTGTGTGTATCATTACTTAATCAGCCTGTAACCCAGTTTCCGTCTCTGTTCTGGTTTGGTTCATTCCTCATCACCGGCTTCCTCTTCCTGAGGTTCCCACTACATTTTCAATTTCTTGGTGCTCTCCTTTGCAGCTAGTTTGTGCTGAGCACTCTGTCTTAGATATACTCAGTGGTTCTCCAGGAACTTCATTACTAGGTTGTTAATGGTTTAGCCTATCTCAACAGCTGGCTTATCTAGGTTCAGCCTTCAGCTTTGCCTGATGGACTGAGATTCCACATTGACAGTGCTGGGTATGATTAACTTACTGATCCAGTGACTTTTTGCCTCAGTTTTTGGATACTTTCTTGGTGCAGGTGATCGTAACAGTCCTCCAGCTCTTGGTGCCTCTGTGAAGAGGCCAGGTTCTGGTTCTGGTAGGCCAAACATGACTTAACATAACTGATGTGATTCAACGGTGAGAGTCATGTGAGGTGAATCACATAACTGATGTGATTCAACGGTGAGTGTCATGTGAGGTGAATCACATAACTGATGTGATTCAATGGTGAGAGAGTTATGCGAGGTGAATCACATAACATGTGATTCAACAGCCATCTCAGTGAGAGAGCTTCAGGAAGCCACCAAAGGCTCCCTCAGAAAATTTTATGTTATCAGTTCTAGCAATGTACTCCTGTTCCTTTTCCCTGTTTTCTCCCATCTTCCTTTCCCCGTGCTCCTTTTCTGTTCATCTATAAATTTCCTTGCTTCTTTATACAGTGTTCAGTAGCTTAGTTATTATCCATCCACAGATTAATTTTACTTCTATGATTTAATTTGGGCATTTACATAAATGAAAGGTAAACATACATATTAATTACTATAATTTAACTGGATATTTTCTTCAGTATTTTAATGTATCTTAAAAAATGGATAAATATGGGAGAACTGTTGCTAGATTATCAATCATCTAGCAAGGTGAGCAAATTTTAATTGCAGAATATTTTCTTTCAAATCTGATCAAATATTGCCATGGAAGCTTGGCTGCCAGATCAAGTATGCATTCTTTTATACAAAAAAATGTAACTTTTGGATTTTTTATAAAATGTTTAGAGTGATTTAATAATTTCTTCTCCATGTAGTAGTACAGAGATAAATGTATTGTACTGTATTACCATTAAAATATTGGGAAGATTAAATATACTAAATACTTTAAGCTCTTTTGAAGTATCTTTTATGTTTAGATTAAACTATCTTGGAGGGAATTTGAGGCCATTACCCCTCAAGGAAGGAGAGCTTTTCTGGGGTAAAAAATATCAAAACTGTGGAAAGCATAAACTATCTCAGGAGACTTCTGGCTGTATCTTAAGATTAGCAGTAAATAGAGTAGATAAAATGGATATTACTTGAGCTTCTATGCTTGAGTATGTGAATGTATAAAGGAATCAATACATCATATAACGTTGCACAAATAAACACGTCCAACCCCCAGTTGACATAGAGCATAACAAAAATGTACAAAGATGCTAATACGTTAACTAGTGCTTTATACTCATTTTGCATGCATAGTAGAGCAGCTACATGAAGAGTGTAACAAAACCGTAGACAGAGTAAGACATGTCTTCACGAATCCCTCAGTAATTGTGTTATCACAACAGTGTTTTGGCAGCCAGTGTAACTTTATGATGATACACTTCTCGTGACGCGCGATTTATTTCCACTCTATTCTCTTTAGTATAAATATTAATTGAGCTATCAAATTCGTCTTGCTGGTTCATGTTTTCATTCTGTAGATCAAAAATGATCTACAGAGTGTAGATATTAGGCAGTAGTTTCATATCAATAATGAAAGTTTTGAACAGTTTTAGGTAGTCCTCTTTTTTCTTCCATACTGAACTGCTTTCCCTTCACAAAAGGTTCTCTTAAAGTTTTTCTCATGGCCTTGCTTGGTTTGCTCTACTCTTAACCTCTGCTTTGCTATTTTTCAACCATATGCATGAATTACTTTAATAATATAAATATCAGTGCTTGCCGCTTCTAACATAAGGTCATCAAGCTCGTTCAAAACCAAATTCTTAACTTAAAGTACAGTATTTAATATTTTAATAGGATTATTTCTTTCCTGCAGGCCCAACTACTTTCAACATTTGCAATCAATTTTAACATTAACATGCTTAATGCATTGAAATATTGTGATTCTTTACAACTTTGTCATCTACCAAAAAAAAAAAATGAGCATATTATTACAGCCTTTTCTAGTCATTGTCACTAAGGTTTATTTCTATTCCCATAGTTATGAGTTTTCTCAAGAACTTTGGTATCAGTGTACAACACCTATATAATTTGGTTATCCTAATTTGGCCCAAGTTAATCACTTCAGTAAATTCTCAAAAGTAACAATAAACAGAAAATAATGCTGTATACCAAGTGAGTTGAAGAGAGAAAAAAGTTGCAAGTGAAGTGAGAATGAAGAGTAATATGCAACTCATCTGAAAAGTATACTGTACTACGGTACTCAAAATTATACACTGTGCTGTTATTTACCTTATACCTGGACACAGCTGGATATTTGAGGCCATCTGCAAATGTGCAGATGGCCTCCATCTGCAAATATGCAGATCCACCATAAAATCCAAACTCATCAAAATGGATTTTGATGAGTTTGAGGCATCCACAGTTGAGTTAGGAGTGTTTCTGTGAGTGTTGAGTGAGCCTGCAAGCAGTTGCAAGCTTAACTCGACAACTTTTCAGACAGACTTTTATATAATTGCGTGTTTACAATATAATAATTTGATGAGGCTGAGGACAAAAATGTCCTTAAGTGAGGCTACATTGTGTTTAATATTGCCCTGGAAGTTTTCTACTTAATTGATAGTGAATAAGTTTCAATATTTTAGAGTAGATATGAAAGGTAATGAACTTAAACAACCCTGAATCATTCTAACTTTTGCTTTTGAACTATTTACAGGAGGTGAACCTGACTCTGCACAAATTTGATGAACTTGACTGTCTGATTCGTGGCATAGAATATATAGAAGACAACAATATGGATAGAGAGTGTTATTATTTTCTAAATCCCCGAAATGAAGAAACGTGCGAGAAGGTCACATTTGACTTCAGTGATCCATACCCCTTTCTGGCAAGTGATTGTGGTTGTACAAGATTCCTTTAATAAGAGATTAATTTGGGGACGAAGAGTCGCAATAACGTGGCTGAAATATGTTGACCAAACCACAGACTAGAAAGTGAAGAGACGACAACGTTTCGGTCCGTCCTGGACCATTCTCAAGTCGATTGTGGTTTGGTCAACAGATTAATTTGGGCTTCAATGTCATCTAGTTTACCTTTTGGAATTATTTTCCTGTGAATTATTCATACTTATGATTTTTGTTTTCTCTTGCATTCTAAATCATGAACTGTATTTCCATCTCACAGGTGGTGAATATTGGTTCTGGAGTAAGCATATTGGCAGCTTATAGTCCAGACCATTACAGAAGAGTCTCGGGGACCAGTTTAGGTGGTGGCACATTCCTGGGTCTATCCTGTCTTTTAACAGGATGCAAAACATTTGAAGAAGCTATTGAACTAGCAGCCAGGGGAAATAATGAAAATGTTGATAAATTAGTGAGAGACATATACGGTGGTGACTATGACAGATTTGGGCTGAGCGGAGATATTGTGGCCAGCAGGTAAGGTATTCAATTTTTTTATACGCTAACTTGAATGTAAATTTGTAAAAACTAATTACAATATTATTTACATATTTAAAAGATACTGTATATTAATAAAATTGATATACAGTAATGTATACAGTATGTCCTAGCATTAGAGAACTGCAGCAATTTTGTGTAACATTCAAAATTGTCTCTTGTCAAAAATGACAGGTAAATAATAAATTTAACAGGTGGCCAAATTACTGTAATGAAAATATTTGACCTGCCCTTCAGATTATCCAAAGAAAAATATAAAATCAAATATTTATGTAGTGTTTTAGTATAGGTACATATTACACCTCCCACCCCAAAATAGAGGGTCCTGACAGGTGAGAGTGGACAGTACTTCAGATTCGTAGTCCCGAGGTTATGGGTTTGATTTCTGGTGGAGGCGGAAACAAATGGGTAAAGTTTCTTTTACCCTGATGCCCCTGTTATCTAGCAGTAAATAGGTACCTGGGAGTTAGACAGCTGCTACAGGCTGCTTCCCGAGGGTATGTAACAAAAAGGAGGCTTGGTCGAGGACTGGGCCGTGGGGACGCTAAGCCCCGGAATCACCAAGATAACCCCTCTAAAATCATTCCAACCCAATACTATAAACACCCAGTACTTATTGTAACCCCTCGTTACACTTGTTGTGCTCAGTACTCGCAGATATAAATAGGATAGGGAAGGTGAATAGAGTAAGAGGAAGATACAGACTGAGGGAGAGAGAGGTGAAGTAAAGGAGGACAAGAAGCTTGGAACAAGACCAGTACCAGAATTGAGATGGCTAAGCCACAAGGACAGATTAAGGAAACTTGGTCTTGCATCCCTAGAGAAGAGGAGGAGCAGAGAGGATATAATCGCTACATAAAAGATACTGAGGGGAATAGATAAGATGATCAAGGACAGCATCTTTAAATTGAGAAAAAATACGACAATAGTAAATCGGTGGAAGCTGGAAATGCAATTGGATCATAGAAATGAAAGAAAATTCTTGTCCCCTGTATCAGCAAGTAAAATGCTTTAAAAGATGTTGGAACCATGTCTATCCACAACATTAAGAAATGATATGACACAGAACTCGAACATCAAGCGATATAAAATGCACATAGTCCAAAAGGCTAATAAGCAAAATAAAGAGTTAGATCTCACTCCTCAGTTGTCACCGATACATAGGCACAGGCACCTGCCACTGTTTGATACAGAAGGCCGTGTTCATTACACTAGTCTAATTTTAATATACTGTATTCCTCTAGTGTACTCATTATACCACCTAATTTAATATCCTAAGATATACCAACCTAGAATACTAGTCTCGAGTGAACTAAAAAAGAACATACTGTATGTACCTGTAGTTAATAAAATTAAAAATAATATAATTAATTTCAATATTTTCTTTTTCAGTTTTGGTAATATGAACAGTGCTGAGAAAAGAGCAAAAGTGTCACGTGAAGATCTTGCATGTGCAACATTAATTACAATCACAAACAACATTGGCTCAATAGCTCGAATGGTTGCAGCTAACGAAAAAATTGAAAAGGTATGTGAAAGAACACAAAGCACTACATGTTCAGCATTATGTGCATATCTTAGTAAATTTAATGATTAGTGACACTTCCTTGGTAATACCAGTACATAATATTTTAGAAACATTTTGGTGTTAATTCAAAATTTATTTTATCATTTGTCTTTCTTTTTTTTTTTAGTTTTACGCAAGATAAAACATTAGGTAGATCACAATTTTCTGATCTGCTTTTATAGTAAAACTAAGTGATGGAATACTGTAAATTTAGATTAATGGTTTTGTAATATCAATAAGGTACTGTATAGACTTGAATGAGTATACTTTACTTTATGTAGCTGCAATATCTGGCACATTGAAAAAAATTTTACTTGTTGGTTAGTTATAGTTAAGGGACATTCTATCAATGTCTTTGACTCATTGAGCCGCCTCAAGAAAGGAAATAGTATTGTCACCACTCTGTCTTTGAATGAATGTTAATCTGAAACTCACTAGTGCCAATAGTTTTCTTATATTTGATGGATGAATTAAACTTGGTAGCTTTCATTGTTACCACTTAAAGTTATGCATATACAGTACTTTATTTAAAATCAAAGTCAAATTTCTCTTATTTTAAAATCAAAGTTTAAGCTATATATCACTATAGCTTAAAATAAACATTTTTACTCATGCTAAGATCTTTCTGCATGTTTCCCAGCCATTATCTGTCAACTGGTTTTGATTCTCAAGTATCATAGGCTTTAAGTGTGGGTTTCCAGCTTCTCTGGCCCTGTAATGACAGCCTGATTGCCACCTGGTGGCAGTTGGGTAACTGTTAGCTTTCTCTGCAGTCTGCAGAAAAATAATTGGCTATCTTTCTGTTGACAATTAGTGCTTGGAAGAATTGTCAAGAGGTTTGCTCTGCTCTTTGTCATGATGAGCAGTCTCTTTCAGTGGTGGATTGAAACAAACTCATCACTGTCTTCCCCGAACTATGTAGTAAGACTATTTGTGTAAAGTCTTTTATGATGGGACTAAAAATCAACCATAGCCAGGTGTGTGAGTGGTGTCCTGGATGGACCCTGGCTCTGGGGGCAACCAAGAACCTGCTCAGAGAAGAGCATTTCAGTCCTCTGTGCCTTAATGTCATTCACTGGGGTGATGCCTCCCCACCACACGAAGGTGGAAAATGTGGTAATGATGACAAATTAATGATAAGCCATATCTGTAACTATGTGTTGCACATGCAGTAAAGTCTTTACACTTTTTACTTTTGCATTACAGGTGTTGTTTGTAGGTAATTTCCTGCGTGTAAACCCCATCTCTATGAAATTGCTGTCTCACGCCATGGAATTTTGGTCTGGTGGACAGCTGAAAGCTATATTTTTAGAACATGAGGTAAGTTTTACTGTGTATTCCGCTGCAATTACAACTCGTATATAATTGTTAAATGTTATTTACTTTGACCTTTGCAGCATTTCCACCTACCACCTCCCTGTATTCACTCAACCTCCACTCAACTATCCACTCAACTTCTCATTATAATTCATTGTGTCTGTGGTCATGCAGCCAGTTTATACATACAGTACATGTTAGGCTTATATCGAGGTTTCTCCCGGGGTCAAATTACTGACCCTCCCCAGGATGCAACTCCACAACAAGCTGACTTTCCTGGGTACCTATTTACTGCTAGGTGGACACGGGCATTAGGTGATAGGAAACGCATCCAATGAAAAGCATCTGTCCCGCCTGGTATTAAAACCCGGAATTCTCTATTCTGAGTTGAGAACGAACTTGACTGTACTACAGGGACCCCTTATACAAAGGGTATAAATATACCATTATTATACAAAGGTCTGCCCTTATAATGCATACAGGTGTCTTTAATTATACAAATTTGCACATACATTGTATACAACTGCCTTTTATTATACTGTACAAAAGTCTGTCCATATATGTACTGTATACAGCAGTCTGTCTTTATACTGTATACAGCTGTATTTCATTATACAAAGGTCTGTTTTTGTACTGTATGGAACTGCCTTTCACATTATACAGTACTGTACAAAAATGTATCCTTATAGCGTATACAGCTGCCTTTACTTATACAAAGCTCTCTCCTTACACTTCATACAGCTGTCATTCACTATACAGCTTCCTTTCATTATACTGTACAAAAGTCTGTCTTTATACTGTATACAGCTGCCTTTCATTATACAACAGTCTGTCCTTATACTGTACACAGTTTCCTTTCATTACTGTATATACATCCATTAATTTTTTATGTTGGTTATTTATATTCCAAATTAAATGAATATCTTGAACCTATTCCTTTTTTGCTGAACATACTCTTCAAAGTAATAGTGGCATATACTGAGTGAATTCCGATACACTGTTTTTGCACAAGATAAGATGATTAGTCAGGTAAGGTACATACATTGAAAATGAGGTACAAAAATTTTGTTGGATTTATAGATAAGAGCTAGTACAGTATTATAATGCTATTAATTGTGACTTTGTCTGCAGGGTTATTTTGGTGCTGTTGGCTGTATGTTGGAGCTGATGCGGACTGGAGATGCCACAACGTCTTCTTAAGGTTAAACATTAATATTTTAAGGTAATATTTATTGAAATTAGGTCCAATTGTAAATGCTTAAATATAGGAGATATATGTGTATATATAAATAAATAATAAATACATATACAGTATATATTTATATATACATACTGTTTAGTTTACTAATTTAGGAAATTTAATATATGCATTATATTGTTTTGTTAGATGCCATAGGTAGTGGATATTGTTTGTGATATTAAATGTTTATTTAGTCATCCTGACTGATGCACAAGAGAAGCATTGCACTCTAGTTTACTAATTTAAGCAACATATTTTTTTATATATATTTGATATTGTATGTTTTTGTAAACCTTGCAAATAATGCAACACAAAGAAGGTTAATACTTGTACACTGCACTCTCGACCAAACATAATGCAAGCCTTTGTTATACTAATTGCAGTGAAGGCTTTGACTAAGGTTACAAAAGACTGGTTCCCCCCATAGTCCCACAGGACATTCTCACCAAACCTCTTGTCAGTCCGGCAGGTGTCTTTTTTGTAACGGTACTCATTGTGATACACGTTTATGGACTATAATGCAGCTAATGCACACCAAAAATAAATTATACTGCTGTACAAATAAATATCTAAAAAAAAACATTAATGCACAATAATTTAACAATTGTTTGAAATTAACAACAGTAATGTACTGTGTGATGTATGTTTAATTTGATCTGTCTATATTTACGGAAACTTACCTATTGGACCCAGTCATGTTTACGCGTAGCCACTGTACCTGCCCAGTGCTCTTTTTCCTCGTGTGATTTTGCGTTGCAATTATCTGGCCTCATCTGGAGATTTTCACCTTTTATTTATTTAATTGTTCTAATTTGGTGTAAGAATAATACCGAGCAGCAGTATTAATAAAGCTGTATGAGGTAGAAAGAAAAGAAAGAGGTTATCAGTGAAGCTTGGGTGGTCATAATGTGATGGAGTACAGTATTGGTACCAGCATCTTCTTAAAGATTTTTGCTAATTTGACTGTAAAGTGTAGGCAAATTCATTGACGGCCTGCACTTTACAATACACTTTTGCAAAATAATGCAGTGGCCTATCACTTGAATGGAGTGATTGCGACTGGACCTATTTAATTTTACCAAAGATTTCGGTCCATTGAGAGTTTTGCCATTTTTCACCATTGCAATGGGTTTGTTTTCCCTTATCCCAAATGTCTTTACATATGAATTTTAAATATACTGTACATGAAGATAAAGTAGGGAAGAAAATGGAAAAAAAATGGAAAACTATTATAGTATATATTCTTCATTTACCATTGAGAAGTGCTTATTTTTCTTCCTTAATCTCAGTGGTAGGAATGAGGGTGTATAGTCAATTCAAAACGAACAACAAAAGTGCCACACTATGCTACTGCATAAACCATTTATTTTTGTATTTCTTGGCAATTTTTCACTTTGAAACATCACCAGATGTTCTCACCAAGCATGCTCACATTTCTCAATCTGTTTACTCTTTCTTCTTTTTTCCGTGTAAAGGTACTTTTTCATCCCCATCCTGTTTTAGACTAATGTATGTTGCCGGTAGACCTATTTTCAATTCACAAATAATAAAATGGCCAAAGAAAAATTGGTTCAAAATCATTGAGGACTGAGAAGCCTTGCCACACAATCACAAAAGCAAAAAGCACCTAGCCAGGGCATGTTCAGTTACATCCACCACAGAAAGTCTCATAAACGCTATTGCATTTAATACAAATTATGTAAAGAAATTGTAAAAAATAAAAAATTATTATTATTATTATTATTATTATTATTATTATTATTATTATTATTATTATTATTATTATTTACTGCCACAGACAAGAATATGGCAAAATCTTTGAAAAATCTGAAATATGGGTTTATTTTTGGGGTTGTTAGAATTTTTTTTTTTTGGTTCAACATGGGTTTCGATCTGTTCAAGTGAGGTTGCACTATACAGGGACACATCATTCTAGTGTAACAAGGCAAATGACTTTCACTGCAAAAGTAAGTAATATATATTTTCATACATATAGTAGTACTATATTTATTTTTGTTTATACAGCTGTATGACAATATTTCTTTGTGATTTGTGTTAAAATATTAATAGATTTTTTGTTGGTACCTGTGAAACAAAAAACATCAATTTATTTAAGAAAGGCTGAATTTAAGCATTCACAAGATACAGTGGAATTTGTCAGGTGGGGTTTGGTATGAATTTAATTCGTTTGACCGGGAGTGTAGTGAGCTTATTTTCATGACTTCCTGTTATAAATAATTTTTCCCACCTTTAGTGGCTATTATTCTTTACATAATGGCCTTAGATAAATTGTGTTTATGGAAGAACGTGCCTTCTGAGTCAGAAATTTTTTTGTTGAATTTTCTGATATTAATCTGCTGTATATTTCCAGAGGTTCTATAAAATTCAGGGCAAGCATTCAGGTTGAATATAAATAACTTTTTTTTTTTTAATTTGATATAGTTCTGCTTGAAGTAGTGATATTGAAATACATAAATTTTATGTACCTTCTGGAGGCAAATAAAAAATAAATTTTTGGCCAGATGACCTGCTACAGAACCTTGTAAGGGTTGCAGATGAGGCTGCAAAGTTTCACCTCTTTCATGATACATGTGGTATGGTGGATAGCGTGCCTAACTCATTTTCTGCTGGGCGAGGGTTAAATTCCTTGCAAAACATATTTTTATGTTTTGGTTCACAATGTTGTGGACTTGTATTTAAGTAGTGATAATCATTATCATGTGAACTGGTAGATAATTTTATACTGTACAAACGCCTGCATATATCCATTTCATACAAAAAAAAAACTTTCCATCGATGTAGTTATTAGGAAGGGGAGCACATTGTTATTTTTTATTTAACAATATTTTGGAAAGAACCTGAAAGTAAGGCAATAGATGGCTTAACCAATTTATAAATACACAGAAAGTGCTTTCTTAAGCCCTAAACTATTTAATAGTCATATATTAGTGTAGAATATTCTAAATATCCCCCCCCCCCCCCATCCCTCAACCCATCCCGCACAAAAATTTAAGCAAAGGCATCGATACATAGGCACCAACCCACAGTCTGACCACTTGGAACTGAAAGTAGTCAAACGGTATATTATGATCGGATTAGGGGCTAATCTTTCCTGTCACAGAATAATTGGGTTACTTTGTTAAACAAATATTTTGGATCACAGTACAGTACTAAAAATAATAGAGAATTCGTCAAGAGTTGCGATGTTGGTCCATCATCTTGGAATGATGTCCGGTGTTATTTTTTTGGATAATTGGTTGTTGTGATGTACTATGGTGAATTTGAGATTTGTATAAAGGAGTTGGCCTGAGACACTAAGGTTCCATCAACTGATTCCCTCTCTGCATACTTTTAAATGCTTAATACCATGGTAACTAAAAGTGCCTTAGCCACCCGTCACCATACAAACACTGCTCAGTAATGTTAATTTTCATACAGTACAGTATATAAATTCTTTGCCTTCTCCATGAGCTGTTATCCTGGCATTTACACAGCAGTATCGACAATCTTTACTTCAGCCTGACTTAACTGCTCTCTCCTGCTGAATTGCTTTATCAAATTCATTTTAAACATAATAGAAAAAACAAAATAAGTTGTCCTGTTCACTGCATATTTGGCTCTCGCAACTTTTACAGACGTCACTCTCCACTTCATGGACTGATTTTTCAGTATTTTGAGCTGGCATTGTGGAGGAATGTTCAATGTTTTCAGTGAAATAACAAAAACAACCTTTAATGTCTGTGAACATGACAAAAACAAAGCTGTGTCAGCTAGACTGAACAGCATGGCCCCCCTTGCCACTGAGGAGCAGTGCAGGTGGAAAACAAATACTAACCAGCATGTTCAAGTGGATGGTGGTCAAACTGTGGGTTGTTGGCTGTACTGTACACTTTACGAAATGGCATTTTCATTTTATAATGATAATTTTATATTCATTATATAATTTGTGCTGTACTGTACTGAACTATGAAGTGTCTGCTTCATTTTTTTTTTAAGAGTAACTGCTATATTTTCACTAATACATGCTGATGTAAACAAAATTTTGTACTGTACCTATTTGTCTCATTCTTTAGTTTGAGAATCATTCGACAGCTCAGTATTGATACACAAGATTTTTTGTCTATTTAATCCTTTTTACGTTCTCGAAAATTTGCCACAGTTATACCCTCATGATAATATCTCTTGTATCCATAATTTTCCTATCTTAATTCTGGACACCTTGTTGTTGACAGTGTGATATTTAAACTTGAAGCAGTATTAAAATGCGTGTCCAGAGTAAGCACCAGCATTTAGAGGAGTTCTACATCCTTCATTACTAGCCTGCACAAGCTTAAGTGCATTTATTACAAAAATTTATTGTTCTGTACCCCAAATATTAAAAATAAATCCACATAGTGATATAGTCTGATTTACTTATTAAAAGTTCATTTTCATCACTGAGTGATGAACCTGGTAGAATAACATAGGTTAATATATACAATTTTAGATATTTTATCTAAGCACTCAGAAGTTCATGTTAATACTGTATTTTGTTTATGGTAATTCATTTTGTTTGAATCAACTAGTACTGGATAACTTTACACTTAATCATGTTCGTGTTAGCCCACTTTCATGGGGCGAGGACGAATTTGGTCTGTGGGAAGATGGGTCCTAACCCAGTTTCCTCCCATTTCCCTTTATCATGGAACATCTTGAGGTTATCTTGAGATGATTTCGGGGCTTTTTAGTGTCCCCGCGGCCCAGTCCTGGACCAGGCCTCCACCCCCAGAAAACAGCCCGTGACAGCTGACTAACACCCAGGTACCTATTTTACTGCCAGGTAACAGGGGCATAGGGTGAAAGAAAACTCTGCCCATTGTTTCTCACCGGTACCTGGGATCGAACCCAGGACCACAGGATCACAAGTCCAGTGTGCTGTCCGCTCGGCAGACCGGCTCCCAGGAGGAGGCCATTTGCACCAGCGAATGGTGGGCGGTGGAGTTACCACACCCTCATACTCATAAAGCTAAATGTTATTGTACCTGTACTGTAATATGAAATATTTCATTAAAAGTGTTAAGGAATTTCTAAAATAATTAGTATACTGTATGTTTATTCTTATAGTTATAAGCAATTTTACTGTGTCTTCCAGGCACCAGCATTGGAGAATGGTGGAAATCCTTTACATTTATCTTTTATCCAGGTTTTAAGTATGGGAGCATTATTTTGAAACTACTCTTGCATTACCTAAGATGCTTGAAAGCCTAATTGTAGCAGTTTGCATAATACTGAACATCAGTTATCTCAATAATGTGTATATATAATTTTTGATAACCTGTAATGCAGTTACCTCTAGAAATTAAAGTTGAAAAGTGGAAAGATACTTCATCTCCATTTTTAATTTTATTTATTTTTCTTGTCGGGGCCAGTTTTGCATTAATCGCGTACTGTATTGTGTGATTACTGTACGGAACGGTGCAACCTCTAAATAGTGTAAAGATTTTGCTAATGGAATAGCTTTTGAAATAAAAAAAATTCATGGGTTTACAAAAACAATTGCTGAAAAAGGGAACCAACTTGGCATAGCAGTTTTTAGTGTTGCATTTTCAGTATTTTTTACTTTTACTAAGTGATTGTGGGTGGGAAATGAGGATGTAGACAAAGGAGCTTAGTGTTGGCATGTACAGTACACTGTGTCTAGTAAGTCCAACGCAGTAATGTACTCCACTCATATTGCCAGAACAAGGAGGGTAGATAAAGTAAAGTCAAACTTGATCATGTTTGCATTATTAGTATAATAAAAAAATAATGTATATATTGTATCAATTTGCAAATGTTTATTATTTACTATACAAAAACTCCCAAGTTTGGTAATCCCCCCCCCCTCCCATCCCCCGCAATACAAAATAACAAATAAAAAAATCCAGACCAGGTCTTGAATTACGGTAATTAGTCTGGATTTTTGGAGGTTGCACTGAACATGGTTTTTCCTTACTTTATCCAGTGTTTACACTCATCTTGGTTTCAAAACTGTTGAATAAATATTCATCTTTTCTGTGGCCTGGTGTATGTAATGACATCAAGGCTTTTTTTATGCTGCCATTCCTTAGTGCACTTTATTTGTAAAAAAAAAAAAAATACGGGCTCACCATAGCCCATGCTACTTGGAACTTTTTGTTCCGGGTAGTGAATCTTTAACAACAACAACTTTATTTGTGGTCAAATCATTATTAGTTTTTGCATATAGCCAATTCTTCAGTAGAATGACCCTTTTAATCCTTCAATTAAAAAAGTATGTATATATACATATTTGTTAACTAGCACTCAAATTATATGATAAAATTACTGGATATCCTGACTGAGCAAAATTCTTGACCCCATTATAATTTTGGCTCATCTGAAGCCATCTCCCAAAGTGACTCGCCCAACCACTTGGTAGAGCGACGGTCTTGCTTCATGTAGGTTGGCATTCGATCCCATCCCAAATCGTTATTCTGCCCCCCCCCCCCTTTCCATGTGCTATATTGTCATAATGGCTTGGCAATGTCTCCTGATAATTTCCTTACCTTCCCAGAGTGAATCGAGCAAAACTTGACACAATGGCATTTTCTGTTTTTTTTTTTTTTTACATGGAATTCTGATCAGATTTTGTGGCCACTTAGGCATAGTCCCCCAACACTAGGAAGTTAATTATTGGATGTAAATATTTGTTGTAATTGGTAAATGTAACTTTACCTAATGAATGTTGAGATGTAGTTAACAAAAATACTCTTGTTGATTATCTTTGAAAATTATTGTATCATTTATAATATAGTATGTATATCATAGGCTTGGTAATTATTATATATTATCATTCCACATATATCAAGATAAAAATGACTACCTAAGTCCTTTGATGACCAAAAAAAGACAGCTAGTTAAAAGAAAAAAAAAAAAATATTGACATAAAAGTGAATGTGATGTTTTGAGACATATCGAATGTATATTGAGAACTGAGACTCCTAAGAATGTTTATTATATAATGTGAGGTTATACTGACATTTTTGTTGCCAATGTAAAGTGTGATGTGTTACAGTATTGAATATTATACTGATGCTAAAAAAAATATTTTAGTTTTGTATGTATCAAATCATTTTATTAATAAAAAAATCATGATCTCTAAGATTCAACTGATCAATGTAAACCTGCTTTATTTGGTGGAGGATATTGTGTTTTGGGATGGGAAGGTGTTTGGTACACAAAGTGAATAATCATTTTATTTCAACAACAAAAAATGAAAACTAAACTAAAAAATGTATATTATTGTTTTAGTTCTACCTAAATTCAGTGTTTTGACCAATTTTACAAACATTTCATAAAATGTTGTTTCTGAAATGTCTTTAATAATGGTTATTGTTTCAACATTTTTTTAAACTATAGTATTGTTATATTTAATTATTAAATATATTGTTAAATTGTTTTATCAGTCATAGGTTTCTCCTTAATGAAACATTATTTGCTCATATTTATGGTTTTCTAAAACTTGTATTATTGCAGTCCTACTTCGTGTTCTGCCCGCCTCTTTCTCAATGCATAATTATTAAAAAGTAGTGGAGAAAATTAATAGAATGGGTGTGGAGAATTTATCATGAAGCATAAGATAGTGGTAATGTGCCAGATGACTGTAAAAATATGAGAGCATTTCATTGTCCAGATGGACACGTTCATCTGCCGACCTTGTGATAAACGTAATAGCCTATATTGCTAAAATTACTTATGACAGTCACTCTGCTTCCCTACCTCAGTTGACCAGGGTTGGAGCCTAATGTTCTGGCCAGGAATAAATCCCCTCCCCACAGAAGTGCAATGTTTGAAGTTTGGCCGTGGAGAATCAACTTGCAGAAATGCCCCAATCTATTGCTCACTTTTTGGATTTTATCGTTTTGTGCGATTTTACAAGTTCACTGCATTAACTGTGGTGGTGACCACCCTGTATTCTCGTGGTCCTGTTCTAGATTTAATGTCGATCAGTCCATTATGCACCTTCTTATCTTGAGGTTATCTTGAGATGATTTTGGGGCTTAGCAACAGTTACTTAGCAAGTAACATTTTTTCAAGTGTAAATGGTCACTTACTTTTGTAACAAGACTCACAATGCAATTATGACCCTGGAATCTTTTAACCCTTCAAATACTAAAGTGATCAAGATCCAACATTGACTCTACCTCATCGCTGTCAGATTTAAGTCACGTTTTTCTCGATTCCAACCATATTGGTGTTGCACCTAATGACGTTGCATTTCTGAAGAGGCTGTTTATGCGTTCCCATTTCCAAGAAGCCAATTCTTACTAAAACAAATTTAGTTGTTCATAATGCAATTGCAACAGTTGGAGAGAAATCATCAGCTATTATGAATACTGTAACAAACTGTACACAGTGCTATCAAATGTAACTTATTACCATGGCCTTCCTACCACTAAAACAGGAAGTGGAAAGCATCTCTGGCTAGATTATGTATTGACCATGCACTAATTCCTAGAAACTTAATGGAACAGAGGTCTGCACTTTACAATCAGAACTGCATTATAACACTTAAGTAATAATCAAAACAAGGTGCCAAGCAGGGAAGACTTTATAGCACCATCTGTGTCACTAGATATCCAAATGATACTAAATGTCACAATGCCACTACAAGAACAGTAGGACAAAGGGCGAGCGATGTCATAGATATCAGATTCACCGTGGAACAAACATCTCCTGGGATATTTGAAAAACATGTCCTGAAAATTGGGGCATTCTACAAGGTTCACAGCTGTAAGTGGCACAATGCAGTTTGGACAAAAGGGAGCAGGATGTTGTTCCACTAAATGACAATGAGTTAAGCGGGCGTGCCCGATATGCAACTTAACCAATTACAGGGGTAGAAGGAAGGCATTTTTTTAAGAGCATGGTTTTTTTTTATCCAATTTTCAACATTTGTAATTTTGCTTTCCCATTACCTTTGAATCATACATATCTCGCTAAAATCCTGTGAATCTAATTTTTACATTACTAGTCTTTCTTTCTGCTCTTAAGTGGCATTCCTGAATGACATCTAGGCACTTTTGAATACTGTGTTCTGTGACATAGAAAGTGATGTATATCCTCCTGGGCTTGGCAATTTTTGATAATTTCCCATGCTGACCACCAAGGTTATACAAGGAAAGGAAATGACTAGGACAGCACATTTAGAAGAGCTGCTCGAACTTTAATGTTGCCATTTCCTTGTGGTATAGCACCAGATGTACAGGTAGACACAGGAATTATTTTACACAATTCTTTTTGTGTCATTTATTTTCTACCTTTTCAGTTAGTACAAGAAGCTTTAAAAATTACAGAAGACAAAAAATATAACTATGACTAAACATTTGAAATCATAGTAAAAAACACACTTATATCTCATGGAAATGCAAAAGTTATGCAAATTTATTCATTACAGTTCTTCATATTAGATAATTCTGCATTATCCGGTAATTCTTAAAGCAGTATTTCACGACAAGCGAGTCTTATTTAACATTTTTATATACCAAATAATGATTGTTGCTGCATCTTCTCCATGTATAAATGGGGATTACTTGCTAGTTCTGGCTCCAAGCCGAGGGTATCCGTGAAATCCAAGTCCAAGTCCCGACCTGTTAATGCCTGAATGTGGGCATTAGATTTTGGCAGGAAGCCTAAATGACCAATAGCAGGACAGCCAGCCTGCAAAATGAAGGTTTGCTTAGGTTAGGTTTCATTATGTTTGGTCATGTTAATGCATGTAGAGTAAAATATTCTCCAAAATGTGAAATATGGAACTTGAAATTCTTCTGTTTCTAGGAAAAAAAAAAAATTTTTAGCATACACTATATTTTAAACCAACAATTTATAATACACTATAGATATAACTTGAGCATAATCTCTGTTTAGGGCAAAGTTTCACTTGCCAGTTTACAAGCAGGCTATTACTGGAATTGTAATATGCTTTCAGACCATCACAAATATCTAGACAACTATCCAGGTGGTTTAATGGGGCAGTCGGTTGCTCGTGGTAATGGATTTGCTCTGAGACTGTCTCAAATTTTCTGAGAACAGTTTTTAAATCTAAAATCCAGTAAATTAAAAAGACTACAAAAACTCACAGCAGCTCTTTCGTGACGAAGATGGAGAGCAAAACCAAGCCCAAAAGCTCTATTAGCAGATGTCATCCTCAGCTCATCTTGGCGCTTATGGTATGATCGCTCAGATGCCTCGAGAGGATGCGCCACTGATGTGGCTGGGGCACGACGAAGCATGCCCATTTCTGACCCATAGTCTTTTTCCTGTGTCACAATGGGTTCAATCTTCATGCTTTGTGGAAGAGCCTGAAAATATAAAACAGTAACATCACTTCAGTTCCATTCCTTAATTATGTATGAAGTATATAGAGAAAAGAAAAAAAGAGAGAGAGGAAGGGGGCAGGTAACTGTAGCTAGTAATTTATCTCAACAATGAGAAAAATTGTAAACTGAAAACGAGGTAGGACACACTATGTAACATAATATTAGTGAATGTCCAGTTATTAATGATTTTAGAACAAATATTATGATATTTAGAGCTTTATAACTATTTCATTGGATACAGGATACATAATACACAGCATGGATGACATGGATGAGATGTCATGTGTCACACACGTCACCACATAGAAAGTGGTGGAGGCCAAAACCATCAGTAGCTTCAAAGCGTTATATGACAAAGAGTGCTGGATAGACGGGACACCACGAGCGTCGCTCTCATCCTGTAACTACACTTAGGTAATTACATTGAAATCAGAAGAAAAGAGAGTAAAATAAATGAAGGCTCCATGGAGGAAATCAAGAAGATATTAGAGAGTTAAAAGAGGGATAAAAGGAAAGTTGAGATAAAGGCTGAAGAGAGGAGGGATGGGGATGGATATATGAGGGATGAAATTAAGAAAAAGTAACAATGAAAGAGGCAATTACAGAAATAGAAAATGAGGGAACAGAGAAGATAAATGAACTAGAAAGGACCATAGAGAGACATGACACAATAATGTGGCAGATAATTAGGCATCCAACCCACAAACCTGAAAATAAATGTTTGTGATGAAAAAATCAAGAAGTGATGAGGGAGGATGGCACCACACAACCAAACTCTGAAAAACCCGAAGGGGCAGTTGGCAAACCAAGAACCAATGAAGGGCAGGTTGGGTCCAAGCCGGCTGATCCCAGGAGCGGCGGAAGGAGAAATTGGTACAACACTGGAGCCAAACCCTGCCCAGGGAAAAGACAATATTATGACTAACACAACCACTTGACCAACCAGGGAGTTGCCTGGGGCCACTCCAACACCAACAAAACTGCAGAAAGAGCAAAGCCAAAGAGACAAACTCAAATGAGACCGCACTAACTGTGAGGTCTGCTAGTTTACTAGGAACCTGTGTCCTAGCAAGCTGAGAGAGAACCACATCTCTGACCTGCTGACACATGGACTGACTGGAGGGCCCACACCATCCAGTCATCGAGGTAGGCCAACACACGAACCCATAATCCAGCTGGGCCACAATGCCCCATGCTAGCTTGGTAAACATGCAGGGGGGAGCGAAGTTCAAGCCAAAGTGAAGAACCCTGAAGCAGTATTCACAATGTCTTAAAACAAAAGCTAACTAGTCTCTGAACCCCGGATGAATAGGGATATGCCGGTATGTGTCCCAGAGTCCCAGAGACACCATCCCGGGACACCATTCGCCTGCAATAGCAAGCGAACCTAGACTAAAGTGGTCATGAAGTGGTTGAAGGCATTCAGACTCCAAGACAAACTGTACCAGAGATACATCAGTCAATTTAAATATTAATGTACTGTATTAATATATTTTTTAAACATAAATCCCTCATATTGAATAGGGGTGGGGGGTTAGATGTGCATTGAAACTTGTTCAAAAATCAAATATAACTGAGGAGTTCCACTATGCCTTACTGTCTCCTGGAGCACTCACTCACCAGTGTTAAACAGGAAGCTTTAAACATTCACCAATACCACACTAAACACAGAAAGGTTTCTAAACACTCCTCATTATCAAAATAACGACCACCGCTCCTGTGCCAGGTAAGTCCTCTATGGGTTCACCATAGCCCGTGCTACTGGCCCCCGCTCCTGTGCCAGGTAAGTTACGGGCTCACCATAGCCCGTGCTACTTGGAACTTGTTCTTAGTAGCTGAATCTATAACAACAACATCAAGATAAATAGGAATAAGGCCTTAAACACTCACCATTGTCAAACTAAACAGGAGCGAGGGTGAGCGAGACAGGACGTGGCCGACTCCAGCGGATTGTGCTTAGTCAACATGGGCTCGGTCATTTCGTACCCCTAATGTTTCACCTCCCAAGGCATTGTATTCACAATTTATCTTTTTAAACATCATTATATACTTTGTATGCCCACACTATACAATATATACTCAATATACTAACGTATATCATGCCAACATACCCTGAAGATTTTAAAACCCAGTTTGCAGACTACTTATTATACGATTTAATGATTATACGAAGTGAACTTACTCAACTCCCCTCCCCGCCAAAGTTTTCTCCATTTGAAACTTTATTTTATTATAATACTAATAATAATAATTCATTGTGCCACGGGACAGGAAGCCAGAGTGTATTCATACACGTTTTGACTTTTATCCAGGTGCCCCCCATGTCAAATCACTGACCCTGCAGCCCCACAACAAGCTAACTAACTCCTGAGTACCTACTCACTGCTAGGTGAACAGAGGCATTAAATGAAAGGAAATGTGCCCAACCATTTCTGTCTCGCCCGGGATTTAAACCCGGAATTCTCGATTATGCGTCGAGAAAGAACCCATCTGGACTACCAGGACCCTGTATATTTTGTATATTTTGTTATTTTTTTTCTTGCTATGTACCTGTTATCATTTTTATAAATTTTGCTAGTATTTACCTACTTAAAATTTTCTTAGATTAAGGACCTGCCTAAAACGCTGCGCGTACTAGTGGCTTTACAAGAATGTAATTATTATGCTATGTATCCTTACAATCCCAATGTACCTTTTTGTATATATATAAATAAATAAATAAGTATATACTGTACTGTATAGGAGTACTACCCCTGGTATACTTGTAGGGATCCATAGCGTCAGAGAAGAGAATAATGAGTATTCAGGGAAAAACTCGCTGTTTGACTCTAAATATGTATGAGTATTCGCTTTTGTATATACTGTATATTTGAAATTAAGTCATCTTTACAGTCATTATTTATTTGATTTATTTATATATATACATGAAGGTACATTGGGTTTATGAGAATACATAGCATTGATGTTTTTATATTCTTGTAAAGCCAATAACACACATAGTGTTTCAGTCAGGTCCTAACTCTAACAGATAATTTTAAGTAGGTAATTTCTAGCAAAATAGAAAAAAAGTTAACAGGTACATTGTAAGAAAATTTGAAGAAGATTAGTAGGCACATTATAGTAAAATTTGAGAATTATCAACAGATATTTTTTTTGAGATATATACAAGAATTGTTACATTCTTGTACAGCCACTAGTGCGCGTAGCGTTTTGGGCAGGTCCCTGGAATATGATCCCCGCCGCGAAGAATCGTTGTTACAACCAAGTACTCATTTTACTGTTGAGTTAAACAGAGGCTACAGTTAAGGATTTGCGCCCAGTAAATCCTCCCCGGCCAGGATACGAACCATATAGCGTACATATGACCCCAACCCCCAACCCCCACAAACTAAATAATATTATAAATAATAAATTTAAAAAGGTCCACTCATCGATGTTAACCATCAAACTCACACTAAACAGAAAAGACCTACTACATTTTATTTAGTAATAAATCTTCAAATCAAATTCAACTTCAGATAGACAATGTTAACATTACCAATTAAAGGAGGGAAAGTTCCTTGACATATACTGTACATAGACAAGAGACTAAACTTTTGCACCCACATACCAAAAAATCTAAAAAAAACTGTTGGTATACTCTCTAAAATCAGTTATTATGTTCCTCATCTATCCCTATGAGAAAATCTGTAGGAGGAATGAGGAGGGTTCGAACCTATGCAGTGGGTGTTCCCACTCACATGCCCCAGTCCCTATCTTACATACGGTACATGTGTAAGGGGTTCAACTACTGCATATTACCTCAAGCCCATCATCATTCAGCAAAAACCTGCTATCAGAACTATAACAAACTCTGTCTTTAAACAACACACAGCCCCTTTGTTTAAGTCCCTTAGCATGCTAAACATACACTCACTCCACACATTTTCATGTGCTAGTTACATGTACAAAACTTTGTTCCTAAATGCTAATCTTGATCTGAAACTTTTCCTTCATAGGAGTAATAGAACACACCAGTACCACACCATAAGTAAATACCTTTTTGATATCTCGAGAGCCAAACTAAATCTGTGCAAACACTCCATGCAAATAAAAGGTCCCAGACTTTGGAACTCCCTCCCTAAAGAATTAAAAAGTTATCCAACGTATGCCTTAGTCAAAAGTAAAACCCAAAATTACCTAATTTCATCTTCATAGTTGCCTACCTTGTGCTTCAAACTCACACTGTTCTTGTACTACCCACTTCCCCAATATTAATACTTAATACATATATCTTCACCAGTGTAATCACCTCTGTCAATTTATATTTGAGTTAAATGTTGATATAACATACAGTAAATATTTATTTATATTTATATTAATAACATATATATACAAAATATTTATCTGGCTTCCTGTCCCCCGACACAATGAATTATTTATTTTTAAATTACTGTATATAAATTTTGCTACAATGTACCTTCTCATCTTACCTGATATGTTAAATTAGGGACCTGCCCAAAACACTATTGTGTTAGTGGTTTTGCAAGAATTTTGATTTGATTTGATTTTTTATTCAGGTAAAGGTACATTCATTGAGTTACATACATAATGTTGGATTTAAAGATAGAGATAGTACATACAGTACCTAAAGCCACTAGTACGCATAGCATTTTGGGCAAGTAAAAATACCAATCTTATGTAAGTAATCTCACATTCCCATTGTACTTTCATGTGAATAAATATTATTATATTTACCATTCTCCGTGGTGAAGTGGTAAGACACTCGCCTGGCGTTCCGCGAGCGCTTTGTCATGGGTTCGTATCCTGGCCAGGGAGGATTTACTGGGCGCAAATCCTTAACTGTAGCCTCTGTTTAACTCAACAGTAAAATGTGTACTTGGTTGTAACAACGATTCTTCGCGGTGGGGATCGTATTCCAGGGACCTGCCCGAAATGCTACGTGTACTAGTGGCTGTACAAGAATGTAACAACTCTTGTATATATCTCAAAAAAAAAAAAAATATTATTACTATTATTATTATTATTATTATTATATAGGCAGCTAGGCCTGTGTTGGCAAATATTATTTTATTGTAACCATAAATATATAAAGTGACCCATATATTTAAGGACAGGGGGGAGGAAACTATATAGGCTTTATGGTAGATATTGTTGGGCATTTATTTATTATTTATTTATTTATTTATTTATTTATTTATTTATTTATTAATTTATTTATTTATTTATTTATTTATTTATTTATTTATTTATTGATATACAGGAAAATACATTGGGTTTGTGAGAGTACATAACATTGATGTTCTTACATTTTTGCAAAGCTATTAACATGCATAGTATTTTGGGGATTGTTCCTTCACTCTGTCTATCGCAGTTCCTGTCCTGAACTCGCATATGTTCTAAATGATATATTGTTATATTGTCATATGGAGCACTTTCCACTTACCTTTGGAAGCACTTACCTTTGGAGCACTTACCTTTGGAAGGTCATTAATGTAGATGAGAAAGAGGAGAGGGCCAAGTATGCTGCCCTGTGGAACACCAATGTTTATGGGTAGGGTAGGAGAAATGGAATTATTCACAGAAACAATCTGCAGGCAGTTGAGTCGCTTAATTAGCCAGTCTGTATGTGGGTGTGGGTACCTGGCTGATGATTGGCCGAAGTGGGTTTTCAGGCTTGTGGGTCTTGACATTCCCATATGCGTAACCAGGTCTGTATTCCCCGATAACCTTTGGCAAGTGGAGTCTGAATTTCTTGGCGTTCATAGTTTCGATCAATCCGTTTACCTTCGTTTTCAATTCGGCTGTAGTGTCCTTCGTTGCCCTTTGGAATTTAGTTTGGTCGGAGAATATGAGATTCATTTTTGCCAGATATTCATCTTTTATAATAATGATGTATATTGGCAACTTGTCACCTCTCCTGATGATTATCTCCTTATTCTCATGAAGGCTTTTAGCTGCCGCTTTGAGCTCGAGGGACAGTATGGTGCTTCTGTAGTTACCTCGAATCTTTCCTCCATCTACAATAAATTCCGCTTGCAAGGTGTCTTTAGTGGTAACCTTCTTTTGCTTCTCGAGGTCGAATATGTCATCTAATAGGATCTCCAACTCCATTTTCCGGGCCATTTCACTTGGTATGGACATAACGTGACAGTTTATACCCAGATTCAAGAGAATGATTTGGTACTCAGTGAGGTCAATGCCAGCAATGTTTAATTAAGAAGCCATCTCTGGGTCGAGGGATCGCCATAGGTCTTCCAAATAATGTTATCATTTTCTTGATGATCCTGGTTTCGGTGCTGTGGCGATATCGATCTGTAAGGATGTCGAGGTGTTGGTCAATTTGAGTACGGAGGTCTTCTTCGATGTTGGTGTGTCTCCATTGGTCTGTAGCATGAAGTAATTGTGCTTTGCTATCGTTGATCTCATTTTCTGCCTTGTGTATCTGATTTCGAATCAGATCTTGGCAATATCTTATCGTGAAGGCTTGGTTTCTTGCTGCTGAGTTGTGTGTTTTAAAAAACACACGAAAAACAAATATAAGCATAAATGGAGTACATAAAAATCAATCTTTGAAAATGTTAGAAGTCTTGCGAAATGCTTCTAGACATCATACCATAAATAAAAAGTGTAAAAATGAACTTTGAAGAGTTAATTTTTCAATTACCCCCAACAGTGAAGAAAAACGTAAGAAATATTGAGAAAATGCGTGTTAAAATTATTAATCTTACCCTTTCGGTCATATTCAACAACATATACTGTGTATATATATATGCAGTGGGGGCCTCGATTTACGATGGTAATCCGTTCCCAGAAACTTATTGTAAGTCGAAATATCGTAGGTCAAAACGATTTTTCCCAAAAGAAATAAAGGGAATTGAATTAATCCATTCCACACCCTCAAAAATATTATCTTAAAAATACATTTTATACTGAATACAATTTTTTCTCTAACTATAATACAGTACTGTACATATGTTTATCTTACCTTTATGAAGGACTCTTGATGGTGTATGGAAGATGATGAGGAGGAGAGGTGTTACTGTTTGGAAGGGGAGTCCCCATCCATTATAACCAGTCTCCGTGGCGTAGTGGTAAGACGTTCGCCTGGCGTTCCAAGAGCGCTTTGTCATGGGTTCGTATCCTGGCCGGGGGAGGATTTACTGGGCGCAAATCCTTAACTGTAGCTTCTGTTTAACTCAACAGGAAAATGGGTACTTGGTTGTAACAACAATTCTTCGCGATGGGGATTGTATTCCAGGGACCTGCTTGAAAAGATGATGGTATACAAAAGATGATGGTAGCAGAGGCTATTTGCCTATCATTCCAATGGCACTTTAATGGTAATCTTGGGCATAGTTATTTTATAGAATCACCTCACTTTGTGGGGCCATGTGAGCAACACAAATGCGAACAAGCCTGAATGGTTCCCAGGCATATATGCAACTGAAAACTCTACACTCTAGAAGTGACTCGAACCCATACTGCCAGGAGCACTATGCAACTGGTGTACAGGAGACCTTAACCACTCGACCATCAGTGACCGTACAAAAGATGATGGTAGCCGAGGCTATTTGCCCATCATCCCAACGGCACTTTGATGACCCTCATCATCATCCACAGAGAAATGGGAAAAGGAGATGAACATTTTGGCCGATCACAGCTGCTGTCAACACTAGATTCAGTCTGGTGTTGACAACAGCTTTGATCGTCTGAAACATCCATCTCCCTTTCCCATTTCTCTAGATTTTCCACATACATATGATCAGTATTTCGTGATCGTCAATTGCATATATATATATATATATATATATATATATATATATATATAAATATATATATATATATATATATATAGATATATATATATATATATTATTAAATATGACCGAAGAAGTAAGATTAATAATTCTAACACGAATTTTCTCAATCTTTCGTACATTTCTTTTCACAGCTGGTGGTAATTCAAAAATCATTTCTCCAAAATTCATTTTTATTTCTAGTCTGACGCGACACTTGAGCGCGTTTCGTAAAACTTATTACATTTTTAAAGACTTTAGTTTACACATACACAACTCAATAGAACTTACACATCTCCGATTTGTTTATATCTACATTTGAGTGAGGTGGATGGGGTGAGGTGGTATTAATAGGGTATTAAATTCATCAACACAAGACAGAACACGAAACAATGGGTATTGAATGGAAGTGATTGTAGAAAGCCTATTGGTCCATATTTCTTGATGCTTCTATATTGGAGCGGATTCTTGAGGTGGGTAGAATATAGTTGTGCATTAATTGGCTGTTGATTGCTGGTGTTGACTTCTTAATGTGTAGTGCCTCGCAAACGTCAAGACATCTGCTATCGCTGTATCTATCGATGATTTCTGTGTTGTTTACTAGGATTTCTCTGGCGATGGTTTGGTTGTGGGAAGAGATTATATGTTCCTTAATGGAGCCCTGTTGCTTATGCATCGTTAAACGCCTAGAAAGAGATGTTGTTGTCTTGTCTATATACTGGGTTTTTTTGAGCTTACAGTCCCCAAGAGGGCATTTGAAGGCATAGACGACGTTGGTCTCTTTTAAAGCATTTTGCTTTGTGTCTGGAGAGTTTCTCATGAGTAGGCTGGCCGTTTTTCTGGTTTTATAGTAAATCGTCAGTTGCATCCTCTGATTTTTGTCTGTAGGGATAACGTTTCTATTAACAATATCTTTCAGGACCCTTTCCTCCATTTTATGAGCTGTGGAAAAGAAGTTCCTGTAAAATAGTCTAATAGGGGGTATAGGTGTTGTGTTAGTTGTCTCTTCAGAGGTTGCATGGCGTTTCACTTTCCTTCTTATGATGTCTTCAACAAAACCATTGGAGAAGCCGTTGTTGACTAGGACCTGCCTTGAATTACCACCAGCAGTGAAAAGAAATGTACGAAAGATTGAGAAAATTTGTGTTAGAATTATTAATCTTACTTTTTCGGTCATATTTAATAATATATGTCTACAGGAAAGACGGCTACCAAAATATACTAATATATATATATATATATATATATATATATATATATATATATATATATATATATATATATATATATATATATATATATATATATGGGTATTAAATTCCAACACAAGACAGAACACGAAACAATGGGTATTGAATGGGTATTAAATTCAAACACAAGACAGAACACGAAACAATGGGTATTGAATGGAAGTAATTGTAGAAAGCCTATTGGTCCATATTTCTTGATGCATATATATATATATATATATATATATATATATATATATATATATATATATATATATATATATATATATATATATATATATATATATATATATATATTTATATATATATATATATATATATATATATATATATATATGTCGTACCTAGTAGCCAGAACTCACTTCTCAGCCTACTATTCAAGGCCCGATTTGCCTAATAAGCCAAGTTTTCCTGAATTAATATATTTTTTCAATTTTTTTTCTTATGAAATGATAAAGCTGCCCATTTCATTATGTATGAGGTAAATTTTTTTTGTTGGAGTTAAAATTAACGTAGATATATGACCGAACCTAACCAACCCTACCTAACCTAACCTAACCTATCTTTATAGGTTAGGTTTGGTTAGGTAGCCGAAAAAGTTAGGTTAGGTTAGGTTAGGTAGGTTAGGTAGTCGAAAAACAATTAATTCATGAAAACTTGGCTTATT
>NC_091243.1:10823872-10931372 GCF_040958095.1 Procambarus clarkii | reverse complement strand
CAAGGTAAGATACAAAGTTGATGGATTAACAGATAGAGCTAGTACATACAATGCCTAAAGCCACTATTATGCAAAGCGTTTCGGGCAGTAATTCAATAATTCGGTTTCGGTAATATCTTGACCGTCCCTCCCCACCTCTCTACCTGTTACCTTACACCTCCCTACCTGTTACCTTACCCCTCTCCTTCATTATCTTAATATTATTCGTTCATAATTCCGTGCAGTTCTTTTAGACATTGTAATGTTAGTTCCTTTACATTAAACGAGTCAGTTTTACACAAAATCAACTGAAGCGTCTCAATTTAACCTTTTAATACTTAAGTTCCCAAGGCTATCTAAGCTGCCGCCGGCTACATGCCCCAAGGCGTTAAACACCTGATTACCTTGCCGTCATCCGCCAGTCCTTGCCAGCATTCACCACCGTAATAATTTATATATATTCAATAGGTATTAATAAAACGTATTTAGTTATTTATATTTTTATTTAGTCATCTAATTTTAATTTACACAGGCTATAGACGAGTTTTTTTAATCCCAGTAATTACCAAACATTATCGCTAATAATAAAAACAGCCAAAATGCTCTGAATACATATGAATGTTCGCTTCTCTTACCACCCCCTTTTTTTTATGGTGTACACTTTATTATGCAAGATTATACAGTTACATATCTGATTTTATACAAAAAATGAATGTTGAGAGGACACAAGAAAAAGTTCGCTTCCTAGAGGCTGTAAATTTCCTCAAACTCCTCCGACGCCAGGCAGAAACCGAGGACGCAGCGGGCATTTCCCCACTGGATCGCGACACTGAGGTGCTGAAAGAAAAAACTTGCAGCTCTAGGGGTCTCTTGTAGTGTAAATGAGCTTGGAACCAAGATCCTTAAGAAACCTTCTTGAACTCTCTCCCTATGGGCCTAGGGTCTCAGACCATATATATATATATATATATATATATATATATATATATATATATATATATATATATATATATATATATATATATATATATATATATATATATATATTTGGGTTCACTATCTTGGCTGAACCTGGCTATCTAGGTTCGAATCTTTCTGGGGTGTGGAGTTTTCAGTTGCATATTGGCTTGGGAACCATTCAAGCTTGTTCGCATTTGTGTTGCTCACATGGCCTCAAAGTGAGGTGATTCAATAAAATATCTATGCCCAAGTTGACCACCGAGCGCTCTCGGATCTTGGATAAAGCGTCTCACAACTACCAAGATTTTTGTAGAGTCGTGCTGGTCTAGTGGTTGAGGTACCAGGTACGGCAAGATGCATAGCGCTCCTGGCTATCTGGGTTCGAATCCTTTTAAGGTGTAGAGTTTTCAAATACAAATACAATACAAATATTTATTCAGGTAAAGTACATACATACAAGGTAAGATACAAAAGTTGATGGATTTATAGATAGAGCTAGTACATAAAATGGCTAAAGCCACTATTACGCAAAGCGTTTCGGGCAGCGTTTTCAGTTGCATATTGGCGTGTGACCCATTCAAGCTTGTTCGCATATATATATATATATATATATATATATATATATATATATATATATATATATATATATATATATATATATATATATATATATATATATATATGTCGTACCTAGTAGCCAGAACGCACTTCTCAGCCTACTATGCAAGGCCTGATTTGCCTAATAAGCCAAGTTTTCACGAATTATTGTTTTTTCGACTACCTAACCTACCTAACCTAACCTAACCTAACTTTTTCTGCTACCTAACCGAACCTAACCTATAAAGATAAGTTAGGTTAGGTTAGGTAGGGTTGGTCAGGTTTGGTCATATATCTACGTTAATTTTAACTCCAGTAAAAAAAAATTGACCTCATACATAATGAAATGGGTAGCTTTATCATTTCATAAGAACAAAATTAGAGAAAACATATTAATTCAAGAAAACTTGGCTTATTAGGCAAATCAGGCCTTGCATAGTAGGCCGAGAAGTGCGTTCTGGCTACTAGGTACGACATATATATATATATATATATATATATATATATATATATATATATATATATATATATATATATATATATATATATATATATATATATATATATATTAAAGGTGTTAAAACAAGGTCTAAGGAATATTTATCTGAATTTACCAGAGGACCACTAACACAATAGTGGCCTCGATGAGAATAGGAAGCCGGCAGCTTGTCAAAGTTTCCCCCATTTGTCCTAATAATTTTTTAAAGCTGGATTTTAAAGTTCAACAGAGTTTTGGCAGTTATGGCTTCAGCAAGTAGGCAGTTCCATGGGCTTATAACCCTGTGGGTGAAAAGGCATTTCCCGTTTTCAGTCCTACACTGTGGCTTGTTGAGCTTCAAGCTGTTGTTCCTTGTCTATATTACTTCTGACCTTTTGCAGAAGTTCTCTGGATCAACATCCTCCAAATTGTTCAGTATTTTGAACAGTTTGATAAATAAAAAGTAAATAAGTAAATAAAAAAAAAGGATCAGACTTAATGTATTTAAGATCAGATATTTACTTAATATCATGTAATTAATACAGGGGTACCTTATAATCAATACCATGTAAATAATTTCAATCCCATTTTCCCTTGTAATAAGTTATTTTTGTGCTACCCTTATCTAAATTTTTTATTTACTAAAAAATATTTACTTTCTACATTTAATGTCATCTAATTTCATGCTTTTTTATAAAGTGTTTATTAGTGTCTCTTATGATCCGTGTTTATTTTTAAGTGTTGGACCTATTAAACTTAAATTATACTACAGTATATTACTCTATGTTCTGTAATATTCCAAGAAAATGTTATGAGAACGAGTCCAGTTGCTTTTCTAAATTACACGTTTGTATTTCCATTCTGTTAATAATATAAATAAACTACTGTACTGTTGCTAGAACTACTGAATCCATAATGTAATAGTTATGCTTGTCATCCATAAGTATCAACTTTTCTTGTATTCATTTTTTTATTTTTCTTGAATGTTCTCATTTTATTAGCCTTTTTCCTATATTATTTTAAGTTTTGCCCAAAACGCTTTGCACAATAGTGGCTTCATTAGTATGTGTAAGTCCTTTCCCTTATGACGGCTTGTTTAAATCATTGTTAGCAAAAGCTCTTGACCTTTCCTCAATGACTCACAGTGGAAACAAACCTCCCTTTCTGTCAGATTCAGGGGCCTCAGTGTTAGCACAGCAACACAAATTGTTGTACCAGCATTCCTGACCTCTCCAGTGGCATCTGACAACCTGGTGAAGGAAATCCTATCTTAGTACCTAGGTCAACAGGCAGGGGTACATGATTCCAGCATTATAATCTGCACCACCAAATGGGTCTCTCTTGCAGACCAGCACCCCAACCACCACATTCTGAAGCTCACAAGCAATCCAGCTGGGATCGTCCCATTGTTGACCAAGCAGCTGTGACATGCCCCTTGAAGCTGCAACAACACTGCAGGATACTGCCCGACTTAGAGCTGTAGCAGCTCTCCTGCAGGTGACTTCCTATTAGCAACCCCAATATCAGCAACCGGCACGCGTCTCACACCACAGGCCCTCCGAATTGTTGTGGCTCTCTGCCTCACTGCCCCAATCTACACCGAATACAGGAGTATTTGTAGCGAGGCAGTAGCCGACAAGTGTGGATGGCATGGCCTTCTCTGCCAAGTGGTTCAGAGTTTTTTGTCATTAATTGTTTATTAAAATTTTATATACAATTTAAGTAAATTTTTGTTAAGTTTTGCTAAAGTAAAATATTTAAATTGTTTGTTATCATGTTTATTTTCTGTAACTTATATACTGTAAAGGCTTAGCAGTTTCCTTTTACTTTGTTTTCTCTTATTTTTTCTTTTTTTTTATTAATGTGCATTTGGCATACAACACCTGCCAGGATAGTAGCTGCGCTATAACTGAGCACGTCACAATATTATATATATATAACTGAAAACTCACACCCCAGAAGTGACTCAAACCCATACTGCCAGGAGCACTCTGCTGGCGTACAGGATACCTGAACCGCTCGACCATCACGACCGGACAAAAGAGGATGGTAGCCGAGGCTATTTCCATCCCCCTGCCGGCACTCAGTTGGTAATCTTGGGCATGGTATTTTATCAAATCACCTCATTCTTTGGGGCACACGTGAGGAACACAAATGTGTACAAGCCTGAATGGTCCCCAGGACTATATGCAACTGAGAACTCACACCCTAGAAGTGACTCGAACCCATACTGCCAGGATCACTCTGCTGGCGTACAGGATCCCTTAACCGCTCGACCAACACGACCGGACAAAAGAGGATGGTAGCCAAAACGTGTATATGTATGTGTGTATATATATATATATATATATATATATATATATATATATATATATATATATATATATATATATATATATATATATATATATATATTAGTATATTTTGGTAGCAGTCTTTCCTGTAGACATATATTATTAAATATGACCAAAAAAGTAAGATTAATAATTCTAACACGAATTTTCTCAATCTTTCGTACATTTCTTTTCACTGTTGGAGGTAATTCAAAAATCAATTTTTGATTTTTGAATTACCCCCAACAGTGAAAAGAAATGTACGAAAGATTGAGAAAATTCGTGTTAGAATTATTAATCTTACTTTTTCGGTCATATTTAATAATATATATATATATATATATATATATATATATATATATATATATATATATATATATATATATATATATATATATATATATATATATATTTATATAGTAAAATCAAATTCGTTTTCGACTCAAAATCGGAAATCCTGTGTTTGAATCCTTGGCAGGACAGAAATAGTTGGGTACATTTCCTATCTCCTAATGTTCTGTTCCCCTAGCAGTGAGGAGTAAATAGGTAGCCAGGAGCTTGCCAGCTTGTTGTGCGGATTACATTCTGGGAAAGGTCAGTAATTTGACCCTGGGGGAGACCTCAATATAATTTACTGTCAGGGGGACAGGAAGCTAGAGTGTATTCATACACCTTTGACTTTTATCGAGGCCATGTCCTGCACAAGTCCAAATTACTGACCCTGCCCAGGATGCAACCCCACAACAAGCTGACTAACACTTGAGTACTGCGGGGCCTCGTAGCCTGGTGGATAGCGAGCAGGATTCGTAATTCTGTGGCGCGGGTTCGATTCCCGCACGAGGCAGAAACAAATGGGCAAAGTTTCTTTCACCCTGAATGCCCCTGTTACCTAGCAGTAAATAGGTACCTGGCAGTTAGTCAGCTGTCACGGGCTGCTTCCTGGGGTGTGTGTGTGTGTGTGTGGTGTGGGAAAAAAAAAAAAAAAAAAGTAGTTAGTAAACAGTTGATTGACAGTTGAGAGGCGGGCCGAAAGAGCAAAGCTCAACCCCCGTAAAAACACAACTAGTAAACACTTGAGTACCTACTTACTGCTAGGTGAACAGCGGCATTAAGTGAAAGGAAATGTGCTCAACCATATCTGTCTCACCCAGGATTCGATCCTGGGATTCTCGATTGTGCATTCAGAATGAACTCGACTGTACTACCGGGACCCAAACATAAGCCTAACATGTATATATACACTGGCTGCTGTCCTCCTGACTCAAGGAATTATACATACAATGAATACATAAATACACACACACATATATATATATATATATATATATATATATATATATATATATATATATATATATATATATATATATATATATATATATATATATATATATATATATGCGAACAAGCCTGAATGGTCCCCAGGACAATATGCAACTGAAAACTCACACCCCAGACTCACTGGGGTGTGAGTTTTCAGTTATATATATATATATACATATATATATATATATATATATATATATATATATATATATATATATATATATATATATATATATATATATATATATATATATATGCAACTATGCAACAATGATAAAAAAAACACTGATCTAAGTATGCGGAATAACCAGATGTGAAAAATAGAGAATGCTTAACGTGTTTTCGGCTACATCGCTTTCCATCAGAGCAAAATAAAATGGCATTCTACTTTGCTCTGATGAAGGCAATGTAGCCGAAAATGAGTTAAGCATTCTCTATTTTTCACATGTGGTTTTTATGCATATATATATATATATATATATATATATATATATATATATAACCTAGAAGGGGTACCACCTCTGGTGGTACCCCTTGGTGATATATATATATATATATATATATATATATATATATATATATATATATATATATATATATATATATAAATTAATTAATTAGTGGTACCTCTTCTGGTGCAATTGTAAGGACCCACAGCCTCGAAGAAGAAAATAAAGAGTATTCAAAGAAAACCCTGTGGATTCTTACTGAACACTTTAATCTTTTCCTCTCCTACCACCCCTATTATTTTTTTTATTTTTTTTTATTTGTTTATTTTTTTTATTGCTATGCTACAGTTTACAGAGAACACACACACATATATAACAATATAACAATCAGTGTTCGAAGACCTCATCCAGCTCTTTGGAGGTTGGGTGCATACCCAGGATACAGCACACATTTCCTCTCTGAACTGCGACACTGAAGCGCTGGAACAGGAAACCGGCCGCTCTTGAGTCTTTAGTTTTCCCAATGAGGTTATCTCCCACCTTCTTTAAGAACATATATATATATATATATATAAATAGGTTTAGTAAAGTTACACTATACATAATAGTAAAGTGGGTTCATTTATAGCATACTATGCTAATATACCATGTTACCTATATTATTATTATTATTATTATTATTATTATTACAGTGTATGCTGTATAGCAGATGTGTTATTAAGCATTAATAAGCACAGAAATGGTTATTCTTAACCACAAAGTAACTAATTAGTGATTTTGGAAGTTATAAAAACAAGTACTGTAGTAATTAACATCCCTGGTTGATGGGGTTCTCGGAGTTCTTCTACTCCCCAAGCCCGGCCCGAGGCCAGAATTGTGAGAGTTTGGTCCACCAGGCTGTTGCTTGGAGCGGCCCGCAGGCCCACATACCCCACCACAGCCCGGTTGTATATCCCTCTATATATAATTAACTTAATTTTAATTTGGGCTTAGTAATCGGTTACAAGAGCTTTACAAGTTGCTTTAATTTTAATTCAACGTTAAATTTTAACTTTACAAGTTAAAATAGGCTAGACTTGCATCTCATGTACTGTATGACCAACCTTCTTATGAGACTGGGTGATTAAATGAATGTATAGCTAGCTTTTGACCTGTACTCTTATAGAATGGGAAAGGAGCATATTGCTAAAGTGCCTAAGATTGTTCAAAGAGAAAAAGTAGTTGATATATGTACAGTAATTAAAATATATCTTGAGCTAACTACTGAGGGCAGGAAGCAAGCTAGGATAAATGTATATGGCCTTATTAATTAGTTACTTATGAGATAGTGGGTTGTATTTGACCTCTGAATCATTACTGTCTTTATTATTGCTACTGTTATAATTACTACAATTATTTTCTTCACATTATTGTTGAAAAATCCAAGATGCGTCACAGGGTGTTGAGTGACCCCAGACGCACTCTCTGCCTCCCTTATATTGCTCCCCATCCTAACAACTATATACACTTACTGTATTTTCTCCTTAAAATACATTAATATCCGAAGAAAATATATCATCTTCAGAGATGACCGAGTTATATTTTGACCAGAGACCGCTAAATATATAACCCGTTAAATTTCAATAGCATTAAAACATCAAAGCTTACTTTTAGGGGGGGAATTATGTATATATCAGCCTCGCCAATTATATACATTTATTTCGCCATATTTTGCGTACATTTTAAAATCGATAAAAGTTTTTTGGTATATGTGAATAGGCAATGAGTTGTGAGAGAGAAGGAGGTTGGTGGAGTTGATGGCGGCTGTGTGAGAGGGAGTGAGCCAGGCCAGACGTGTGCCCTGCCCGAGCCTTCAGTACTTCTCTCCACGACTATGGAGCTCGACACCCACAACCACCCACTCTTTGGCAAGGTAGGTAGTGGCTGGAGCTTTATGTAAGGTGTGTGGAGGAGGGGTATTACAGGCCAGACTATTGACCTGCAGAAGAGCACATCTGTATGTGTGTCAGAGGAGCTGCTTGGGCCCCTCTCGCTAGGATACATATATGTATATGTACTGTATATGTGGCTTGTGTCCTCGCTACGGGCTGGTGTGTGCTCGCCTCTACCCTATATGGCATGTTTGTCATTGGAATTGTATGACTAGGTGGCCGTAGGAGAGATTTGTGAGCGTTACTATGGGTTTTAGAGTCGATTTCCTACAGAAAGTTGTATGATACAGGTTTTGGGGAAATTTGATTTGAAGACAATTTTGTTTTGTTGTGAAAAAGGTAGTTGACTGAAGTGAGGGATCTATAATAAATGACCCAAGGTGTTTGAAGATTTTGTAGGAAATGTATGGTGGATTATACCATGTGAAGCATTTTCTGTGCTCAAGCAATCTGAAAATTTTCCTCATCAATAATTTTTTTTTTGTTTAATTAAAATGTCTTTAGTTAAAGTGCCGGAGCTATTCTTGGGCATCTTGAGTGTGTGGTGATGCCGTACAGTGTGTGCAAGGCATATGAATGTATAGCGCAAAAGCGAGACAAAATTAGCAGGTTAAATTGAGTATTGTAGACCCCATACCTATCCTATGAATGGAAGCAGAAAGGTTCTAGTCACATAAGGGGTTTTGAACCCTATTGTTCAAGCGTAATGTTTTCTTCAACACAGACGGGCCAGTTTGGTGTGTGTGGTCTTTTTGAAGATCAGTATTTTGCCCCGGCTGTTTTGTTTCCAACACCCACAAACGGTAGACTTCACACATTCGTAATACTGTATATATCATGGGTTGCCCGAAAACTGTGCGTGTTAGTGGCTTTAGGCATAATTTGCACTAGCTCTGTCTAGAAATATAACTTTCTGTTTGTAACTCATTTTTAATGTATGTACTTTTACCTGAGTAACCATTATTATTGAGTTAGGTTAGACCTGCAAGTCCACATGACAATTATGTGCTCTCGGCAGTTGCTTGTATCTGGCCAGATTATGGTCAGATTGTACACAAAGCTCTGACAAAGCTCACATTTTAATAGCAACATCTATATACTGTACAGTATAGTATAGTGGCAAAAATCATCCCAGAACTAAGTCAACTCTCACACTGTACTAGTAATGGCTCAGGGCCAAGTTGGAGGATGTTAATCCAGAGTACTTCTTTAAAAGTTCCAGTATAACATAAAGAGCAAGAACTTCAAACTCAACACCCCACAATATAGGACAGAAAACTGATCATTTTTCATCCATAAGGGAAACTCGCGTAATCACCCATCTGCCGAAGACGTAAATTCCAAGACATTTTAAAATCTGCAATTTAAAATCCAGAGAGGAAAAGTTCTCGGGAACAATGGGGGAGACCTTTGACCAGTCACCAACTTTCTGTCCATTTCGAGGTCACTAGAGAGATGGTGGCACTCGGGTAAACTCATATATATCATTAGGTTAGGCTGGGTTAGTTTAGGTTGAGTTGGGTAGGTTTTACAATCCATTTGCATCTTGGGTGCAAAGTGTGTCTCTCGATATCTTGAGGTTATCTTGAGATGATTTCGAGGCTTTAGTGTCCCCGCGGCCCGGTCCTCGACCAGGCCTCCACCTCCAGGAAGCACCGGCCGTGACAGCTGACTAACACCCAGGTACCTATTTTACTGCTAGGTAACAGGAGCATAGAGTGAAAGAAACTCTGCCCATTGTTTCTCGCCGGCGCCTGGGATCGAACCCAGGACCACAGGATCACAAGTCCAGCGTGCTGTCCGCTCGGCCGACCAGCTCCGATATATTGTGTGTCCATAGAAGAAATATTTTCATTTCTTCTATGGGGTTTCCAAAGTTGATTTAGTAGATACAGTAATATTTTCTGGTTTCTTAATGAAAAGAAGGAGGAAACTAGTCTGTGTATATTATCAATTTCATTTTATAAAATTAATTGTTTTCCTAACCTACCAATAATTGTTAGCAACCTTTGAATATCATTATGGGAGACTGTGGCTGGCTAATGTTCATTGTATCTCTGTGGGGACAAGAAACCAGTTGCATATGGCAGGCTTCTAATACTTTGTCAGGATTTTTTCCAACTGTCTCCGAGTTGGTATTTCCAGAGCTAAGTTAGCTCTCGTACCAGAAACGGTTGAGGACCTCAGGGCTAACAACACTTCAAACCAGGCATAACAGGGCATATCTCATCAAAACCTTTAAAATACTAAACAGTTTGGTCCAACTGTTGATCAACTGTGATTCAGCAACTGTGACACTAAATGTTGATTCAGACAATTTCTTCAAAAGGTCAGGTGTAACACAAACAAGGTGCAATGGTTTCAAGATCAACAAGCCACAATGCAGGACTGTAAACAGGAGATGCTTTTTTTCACCCACAGGGTTATAAAACTATGGAACCACCTACCTGCCAAAGCCATAAATGCCAAAACTCTGTTAAAGCTAGAACAAAATCTTCAGGATGAATGGGGAACCTTTGACAAGCCACCGGCTTCCTGTTCTTGCAGAGCCCTTTATAGTGTTAGTGGCTCTCGGGTAAATTCAAGTAAATTGTGAATATGGCAGAAAAAAAAATCCACATGTTTTTTACCTTATTGGTGAGAACCTTTCTCCTGTTTGACTTCGTTTTAGGCTTGGTCAGCTTTAAATTGTTCAAGTCTTGCTCTGATCTACCCTGACATACCTTTTCTGGTGAAGGCTCCTGCCAATTTATGAGTTCCAATTTTGGAGTTCATGGCTTGGTGTTCATTTGGATGCACCAGTATTGGCATCTGGAATGTGCAGGGTGTTGGTGTGCTCCTCTTAACTCCATCTACACTGCATCCCTTGTGGGAGTGCTTTCATTTGTGTTTAGTTTGCTTGGTCTTCTCCAGGGTGGTCCCATCCAGTTTGACAGTGAAGGCAGTTGAGTTATCTTTTCCCACTGGGGATGCGGAGCTTTGCCTTCACAATTACCTCTTCCCCTGCTCCTCCATGTCCACACTAAGACAATGCATTCTGTCTTGGTGTGGAATGTTTCTCTGCCCCAGAAGCCAGCCATATTGACTGGCTGACAGGGAAAGGGGAGTTAGGGTGGACCTGAGGAGAGTTCTTCAGGGACTGAGGTAACCTTCAGCCCTTTCTGGATGTTGGTTTTTTGGTGGAGGGTCTCTTGCTCCTTTGGTTTTCCCATTTCTCATCATTATATGATCAGTTTTCCTTGCTGGTCCTCCACTTCCCCCTCCTAGTCGTTTCAGTGGGTCTTTTGACACTTCGGACTCATCCAGGGATTCCCATTCTTGTGCACCGTGCCAGTTTTGTCTCATCCAGCCCACTCTCATTCTGCCTGCAGGTTACGTTCTGTGCCTCATTCGGGTTCAGATTATTGTTTGTTCCTGGTCTGCAGTGCGAGGAGAAACTCACACTGGCCCCCGTGAGTGAACACGTCCCGGGGATTCAGCTTTAGAAGTTTGTTTGGTAGACATGGGCGCTGGTTCGCAGTACCATGCCTGGGCTTCCCTTAGCGTGTCTCCAAGGTTAACGGCCTGGGAAACCCCATGGGGGGCTACGTGGTCCGATGGATGTGACCCCCTGAGTCCCCCTTCGTGTCTTGCGAGTTTGAAGGTTGCTCTGTCCCTTTGTCTCAGGGTGACACTCACTGGTTTTGCTTCCGCCATGCTGCTTGTTGGGTCAGTGATTGTTTGACCCAGAGTCGTGCGACGTGTGTTGTCTGTACATACTCCAGCTCACCCAACCCCCTGATACTGATATGTGGGTGCAGGCAGCTATGGCATTGCATGCTAGATTTAGGTTGCTGCAACGTGCTTGATTGGTTGCAGCCCCGGATGCCCCGAGACTGCCCCGTTTTGGTTATAGGGACTCGGACTTGGGAGTCGCTTCGGCTCTGGTTCCGTCCGCCTCTCCTAGTCCTTCCCCTTCTGTAGTTCATTCGGTCCCATCCCCCACCCCCCCATCCTCCCTTGCTTCCGGCTCTGAAGCGTCTGATGGTTTCGGAGTTCGGGGAGGGTCTAGTTGGTGTTGAGACTCGGGCGGTCTCGGGGGTGTCCCCTTCTGGGGTTGCGGCAGAGGCATTCACGCCTGGTCCTTCTGCCGGAGCTTCTGGGTCTTGCCAATGGGCCCCCTTTGTTCTTGCTTTTTCGGCAGCTCCCACCTTTTCTTTGGAGGTGGGGGGTTTGGAGGCCGGCTCGGCCCCGGGTCCTCAGTGCGAGGTTCTCAGGGTTGGCTCAAGCGCCCCATTGGACCCTGCCTGGGTTATTCTGCCCTCCGAGCGGGGCTTGGTGTTACAAGGAGAGGGGTTCTCTTTTACTCCCTCCTCGTATGAATTGGATTTGGTGTCCACCCCTCCCCGGGTTCGGTCCCGTGATCCAGTAGATTCTTCGGTTCCGTCTTTCTTGAGGTTTCCAGCTTCCCGAGTCTCGTCTTCCGAGGTGCGGGAAGCCTTGGCGACTTACCTCCTATGCGACCCGGATTATGCCTTCATGATGGATCTGCGTTCTTTCGTGTACGGCTCTCTCGTTCGTACTGGGTTCATTATGAAGTTTCAGAGTCGTCCTGGTTGGCAGACTGCCCTCTTTTTTCGTTGGAGGCTTGGCACACGCTCGGTCGGTCACACGCACACTGCGCGCTTGAGTGACGAGAGACTCATTCGGCGTTTCAGGTTTTCCTGGGGGACGCCTTCGAGCATCTCAATGCTTGTTTGTTCGCCCCTGCCTTTCCGTAGGATGTTGGTGTCATGCAGCTTCACGTACAGGTTCCCTCCCTTTCGGCTGCCTTGGTGGTGGAGGATTTGCGTATTCGTGGCCTGCTTGCTTCGGCTCTGCGTTTCTTTTCCCTCCTTGAGCTGTCATCGGACTGGCTAGAGTTGGATGTGGGAGCGCTTGGGGCCGTTGCGGTGCGCTGCCCTCCGCAGTGTGGGCGTTATCTGCTTTGTTAAAGCTCTTTGTGCCACTCCTGCGTAATGCAGTTTCGCAGTTCTATGCTTCTTGTCTCATGTGTCGGCAGGCGGTGCTGGCTTCCTCCTTAGAATCTGCTCGGGCCCTGGCTCTTCGGTTGTCTTCGTCTTTTTTTCTGTTGCTGTTTGCTGAGTCTGCTGTGGTGTAGTACCTGCAGGCGCCCTTGGTTAGTTGTTGGCCTATGTCTAAGTTGTTGCTCTGTTGGGCTCGTGGTGGGGCCCTCCCAGAAAAGTCGTGCCAGGGCTCAGGATTCTTTTTGTCGTGGTAGGCTATTGGTGCCAGATTTGGGGCAGGCGCAGCCCACGGTTCCGGCTGTTTCTGGTCGGCGCGAGGATCGCACTGTTCGCCGCTTAGGTTCTCGCAAGGCACATCGGCCCTTTTGCGGTTCGTCCCATTGACGGGGGGCAGCTCGCCCTGTTCTCGCCACGGCCAGGGAGTTCGCGGCAGTGTGGATGTCGCTCCAGAGGGTTCAAGTCGCTCGCGGATCGACAATCCAGCTCCCATTCAGACTGCTCCCCGGTGGTTCATTGCCTCAACCGAGGGGGTTCAATGCAACCCTAGGCTCTTTGGGGCTGGTCGCTTTGGGTGACTCGTCTGCTGAGTTCTCGGGGTTTGGCTCTCCTGGCGGTTCACATCCGGGGGGTGTCCAACGTCGTGGAGGACGGCCTGTCTCGTTTCCTTCCACCTTTCCCCGGAATGGACGATCGACTCCAATTCTTTTTGTAGGCTGTGCCTAACGTTCGGGACTCCGGACGTGGATCTCTTCACGTTGGCTCTTTGCCTTCGTCCTTCTGGCTCTTTGGTGGCTGGCCCAGCCTTGGTTTCAGGCGCTGCTTGCTCGGTGTCTGAACCCTAGGGTCTTCCCGTGGCTCCGCCTTTTTCAGCGGATAGGTCCTGCCCGGTACGAGGCTGGTTCAGTCTTCTCCTCGAGTCTTCGCATCTGGAGTTTTTGACTCGGGTTAATCATCACTTGTATAGTGCACAGGCGGCTTTGTTGTTGGTCTCCCACCTGCATACCTAGTCTTGGCATCAGTATGAAGTTTCCTGATGGTCCTTCTGATTCTTCCTATCACTTCCTTCGGTCTCTAATAGGGTGGTTCTGTCCTTTCTCTCTTGGTTGTTCCAGGACTGTCATCTTGTGCCAAATACTGTCCCTTCGTATCGTAATTACCTAAGTGTAATTACCTAAGTGTAGTTACAGGATGAGAGCTACGCTCGTGGTGTCCCGTCTTCCCAGCACTCTTTGTCATATAACGCTTTGAAACTACTGACGGTCTTGGCCTCCACCACCTTCTCACTTAACTTGTTCCAACCGTCTACCACTCTATTTGCGAAGGTGAATTTTCTTATATTTCTTCGGCATCTGTGTTTAGCTAGTTTAAATCTATGGCCTCTTGTTCTTGAAGTTCCAGGTCTCAGGAAGTCTTCCCTGTCGATTTTATCAATTCCTGTTACTATTTTGTACGTAGTGATCATATCACCTCTTTTTCTTCTGTCTTCTAGTTTTGGCATATTTAATGCTTCTAACCTCTCCTCGTAGCTCTTGCCCTTCAGTTCTGGGAGCCACTTAGTAGCATGTCTTTGCACCTTTTCCAGTTTGTTGATGTGCTTCTTAAGATATGGGCACCACACAACAGCTGCATATTCTAGCTTTGGCCTAACAAAAGTCATGAACAACTTCTTTAGTATATCGCCATCCATGTATTTAAATGCAATTCTGAAGTTAGAAAGCATTGCATAGGCTCCTTGCACAATATTCTTAATGTGGTCCTCAGGTGATAGTTTTCTATCTAGAACCACTCCTAGATCTCTTTCTTTATCAGAATTCTTTAAAGATTTCTCACATAATATATAGGTTGTGTGGGGTCTATGTTCTCCTATTCCACATTCCATAACATGACATTTATTAACATTAAATTCCATTTGCCAAGTGGTGCTCCATATACTTATTTTGTCCAGGTCTTCTTGAAGGGCATGACAATCATCTAAATTTCTTATCCTTCCTATTATCTTAGCATCATCAGCAAACATGTTCATATAATTCTGTATACCATCTGGTAGATCATTTATGTACACAATAAACATCACTGGTGCAAGAACTGAACCCTGTGGTACTCCACTTGTGACATTTCTCCATTCCGATACATTGCCTCTGATTACTGCCCTCATTTTTCTATCAGTCAGAAAATTTTTCATCCATGATAGAAGCTTACCTGTCACCCCTCCAATATTTTCCAGTTTCCAGAACAACCTCTTATGTGGAACTCTGTCGAAAGCCTTTTTTAGGTCCAGATAGATGCAGTCAACCCAGCCATCTCTTTCCTGTAATATCTCTGTGGCCCGATCATAGAAACTGAGTAAATTCGATACACAGGATCTTCCTGATCGAAAACCATACTGTCTGTCTGATATTATATCATTTCTCTCCAGGTGTTCTACCCATTTAGTTTTGATTAGCTTTTCCAATACTTTCACTATTACACTTGTCAATGATACAGGTCTATAATTGAGGGGGTCTTCCCTGCTGCCACTTTTGTAGATTGGAACTATGTTAGCCTGTTTCCACACGTCTGCTACGATTCCTGTACACAGGGATGCCTGAAAGATCAGGTGAAGTGGAATGCTGAGCTCAGATGCACATTCTCTCAGAACCCATGGTGAAACGCCATCTGGGCCAGCTGCTTTGTTCCTCCCGAGCTCCTTTAGCATATTTTCCACTTCATCTCTAGACACCTCTATCCGCTCTATGTTGTTCTCTGGAATTCTTATTGTGTCTGGTTCTCTGAAGATTTCATTTTGTACAAACACACTTTGGAACTTTTCATTTAATGTTTCACACATTTCCTTTTCATTTTCCGTGAATCTGTTTCCCATTTCCAACCTCTGGATATTATCCTTTACCTGCAATTTGTTGTTTATGAATTTGTAGAATAGGCCCGGTTCTGTTTTACATTTATCTGCTATCCCTTTTTCAAAATTTCTTTCTGCCTCTCTCCTTACTGCTGTATAATTGTTTCTCGCATCTTTGTATCGCTGGTATGTTTGGGGGTTTGGCCTCTTCCTATACTGATTCCATTTTTGTGTCTTTTGGTCTCTTGCCCTCTCACAATTTCTGTCGAACCAATCCTGTTTTCTGGTCCTGCATCTCTGTTTTGGTATAAATTTTTTTGTGCCTTTATCATATATTTCACAAAACTTGCCATACATCTCATTCACTTCCTTGCCTAGCATCAAGTCTGTCCAATTATACTCACTAAAAAAATTTCTAAGGTCACCATAATGTCCTCTCCTGAAGTCTGGTTTTTCAACTGCTTCAACCTCCTTATTTTCTTCCAGCTTATAACGCATTGCATACTTTATTCCCAAAAAGACATGGTCACTTTTACCCAAGGGAGGAAGGTACTGAATGTCAAATATCTCTTCCTCCTTCCTGGTAAATATCAAATCTAGCATGGAGGGAACGTCCCCTTCCCTCATCCTCGTAGCTTGTTTAACATGTTGATACAAGAATGTTTCCAGGATGAGGTCTACAAATTTACAGGTCCAAAAATCTTCTGTTTTAGCTTCATATGCTTCCCAGTCTATGGATTTCAAGTTGAAGTCACCGACTATCAACAGTCGTGATCTATCGTTATCCGCTCTCGCTATAATCTCTCTCATTATTGTTATAAGACCTTCACGTTTACTATCTAGCTCCTCCTTTGACCATGTGCTGCTTGGCGGTGGACTATATGCATTTATCATCATTAGTTTATCATCCTCATAGCAGATCTCTAGTGTTATTATGTCAACTTCTTGTGGATTGGCAGTCATTATTTCCTTCACCTTTAGGTGTTCTTTTACCAGCACAGCAACGCCACCGCCTTTCCTAATTTTTCTGTCCCGTCTCCAAATTGAGTAGCCCCTTGGGAATATGACCTCATTTAAAATTACATCTTCAAGTTTTGTCTCCGTGAGTGCAACAATGTCTGGTGTCTGCAGCTGTATTACATCACTTAACTCCAGTATCTTCGATCTCACTCCATCTATGTTGGTGTATGCAATCTTCAGGAACTTGTTCCCCCTCTCCCTATTCTTCACTCCCCCTCTCTCTATTGATTTTGTTGGTTTGCCTTTATGTACCACTTTACTGGTTTGCCTACCCCTATCACTTTGTAGAAAAAAGAATTTATTTCTTCTTCATTCCTGCTCTCATTTAAATGTTTTGCCTCGGCGAGGTTCAGTTTCAGCTTCTCTCTATCTTCTTTTGAAAGATCTCGTCTTAACGACCACCCTTTCCCATCCTCATCCCTTTGCAATTTTCTAGCATTCCTTAGTACTTCTTCCATCTGTTTGGCACCGTTTAGGGTGATCCTCAAAGGTCGATCTTTCCCTTTTACGTACCTGCCTATTCTCCTGTAGTCGCACACATTCTCTCTGTTTGTAAGACCTTCCACGAGGCCAACAATTTTATCTACTACTTTAGCTTCTTCTACAGCTCTTTCTGACCTAGATGTTATCGCCTTTTCTTTGCAGCCAAAAATGATCAGGGACTTACTCCGATCAACTGTGTTTTGCACCAACTTCGGGTTAGATGCCAATTCTTTCCTCACTTCTAGCCTAATGTTTGTTTTATCTTGGTTGCTGCAGTGTTTGACTTCCTTTACTGCTTCTTCTATTTTTTCCTTCTCCTTGGCCACTTGTGCATAAGTGAGTTGCATATCTTTCTTGCACTGTTCTATTCCCTGTGTAACTTCCTCCATCTGTGCTGACAAAAGCTGTTTCTCCTGTTGAATTTCCTTGCCTAACCTATTGTAGTCATTTATGTTTAAATTTACTTTAACTTCTTCCAAAGCTATTTTTAAGAGTTTATTTTCTTCTTCCATGGCTTTGCAATTTGTTTCCAATTGATTCTTATCCTTGCGCAAGTCTTTCACTAAACCCTCAAGACATAAAACTTTGCTATTCAAATGGTCATTACTTTCTTTCAATTTACTAATTATTTCTACATGAGAGTTCACTATAGTATCTAAATTTACCAACTTGTTATGTAGACTACTAATATCAATGCTTTCTTCATTGAATCCCTCAAAATCAAGCTCTGTTTTGTTTTTCCCCTTGCCAGTGGCCATCTTGAATGTTCTTCTCTGCACTGTAAACACTAGGGCAACTTTTTCTCATCCGATTCTTCACTTCCCTTAGCACTTTCCTGTTATCTCACCTATTTTTCAAGAGCACTATACCTTTATGTTCTGTGGGACACCACTCACTACCATCAACCTGTACTACAATACTTAGGATTGTTGAAATATGCTGGAGCTCCTCTGCTGCAAGTGTTGACCCTAGGGGTGTCACCTTTTGAATTTGCGTGCGGCGCGAGCGGAGCTGCTTCAGCTTGCTTTCGGTATTGATGTTACTTCTGCCCTGTTCCGCAAGCTGTCTCGGGCATTGTTTCACCTCCGGCCGGCTCATGTGCCCCCTGAGCTGTCCTGGTCTTTGGACCGGATGCTCTCGTTTCTCTTCTTCTCGGTTTGTTGTGGCCCCTTCCGTTCGGGATTATTTTTCTAAAGCTCTTGTTCCTGTTGGCTTTGGTCTCTGGGGGTCGGGGAGCTTCATGCTCTCCTCCGGCTCACTGGTTTCTGCTCCTTCGGTCCTGGTGGTCATTTTGTTCAGTTGCAGCCGTCTCCTTCTTTTCTGGCGAAGAATGAAACGGCTGCATTTCGGAGAGGGCCTTGGGTTGTTGATGCTTGGTTGGTCAAGCCAGGGGTGCATCATGCGTTGTGTCCGGTTGCAGTTCTCCGACATTATTTGCGCGCCACAACTTCGGTGGCCAGCAGTTTATCCCCGTGCCACGACGTCCGTAAGTTTGCTGCTTTGGCTGCCGTCTTTGGCAATATGTCTTGGGTTGACATTCGGGCACGGGGTTTTTGGAGGTCAAACAAGGTCCTGGCTGCTTGCTACCTGGTGAATATTCCGGCAGGCCAGGTAAGGCCTGCGTTGCCTTGAGTCAGCGGTTGCAGCCAGTTGTCTTGACTTCTTGTTGAGGAGTGAGGACGAACCGCCTCCCGGGTAAATCCCTGTTTTTCCTTGTTTTTGGGTTGTTAGCTCCGGGACGACGACAGGGCTCCCCAGCATCCCTCCCTCCCTCCAGTTGGCGGTGTTTTTTGCGCTTTTTGACATCCAGCCTTAGAACTGTAGGTTGGGTCGCCAGCGGATGGGTTTGGGGCTCCCCCTTCCCTCTCTAGGGACCCCCTTCCCCCTCCCAGGTCCCCCTTCCCCCTCCAGGGGTCCCCCCTCCTGGGGAGAGGGGGGGGAGGGTTGTGCGGACAGGGGCGTGGCGACATGATGACATCATGCCAGTTTGCTAATTTTCGTTTGGGGGAGTTCTGTCCACCTGTTCAGCTTTCGGTTGCAATACTTTTACCAGAATAGGGGTTTGTTTTGGGGCACCTACCTTTCTGGGTGCCTGTCCCGGTCAATGGCAGACAGAATGCTCCCAACCACAGGGGGGGGGTCTCTATAGGCCATTGTTCCTCGTGCCTTTCAAGAGGGGGCCAGGTTCTGGCTCGTGGTCCCTGGTAGGCAAGAACTTTATGCATTGACTGATGCCAGAAAGATAAACATATCTGTTCAGCCTGGATAGCTCCGGGGAGCCTCCGGGACTCGCCCAGAAAATGGCATTTCATTTTATTCAACAATGTTTTTTTTTACTATACTAATTAGATGCGACCAGAGATGAGCAATGCATGATTGGCATTTACCATACAGTAATTAAAGCTAGCTATGTTTAATGAATTTCATAGGAAATTGTGGTGAAGTTATAAACAATTTTACCAAGAAAATTTGAGCACTGTAGGCTATTGTATGCACTACAGAAAATCATCTAAAATTTAATATGATAATTATTTGATTTAAACTATGTATTTTGTTTGTTTTCATTGCAGATACAATTCACTGGAGAAGAGCAAACAGCCATTCAAAATGTTTTGCGGCAGAAGCTTGGCCCTTCATTCATCAGTCAAAGGGCTGGACCAAGTGGCCAAAGGATTGCATACATAGAAGGTTGGCGACTCGTCAGCCTTGCTAATGAAATCTTTGGCTTTAACGGTTGGAGTCATTCAGTTACAAATCAAACAATTGGTAAGAAATTTAAAAGTGTGTTTTTACATTTCCCCTCATTAACTTATCCACAGAGTCGTCTTGTATTCTTATTATTTATTGCTCTTGCCACCTACTCATTTCAGGAAACAGTTTCTCATCCCTTACTTCTACCAGTATGTGCAACACCTCATTTGTTTGGTATTCTTAGCCAGACATGTCTTGTATAATATACAGGTACATTCCTCTTGGCACTGGGGTTCATTTGTTCATATTATCCTACCATAAGAACACTATCAACTTTTCTGTGGGGGAGCCCCATTGGCTTCCTGAAGCTAACTGAACTGATATGTGCTATATTAGTTTGGGGTCATCAGTCACAGGAGTTCTTATGCCTACTGTGGACCACAAGACAAAACCTGACCCCCTCAGAGAGGCACAGGGAGCAATTGCTTATGAGCACTTTATATTTAAAGTATGTCACAATTGCCATCAACCCAGGAAGGACTTGGAACGGTATGAGAATCAAAATAGACCACTGTCTGGTTAACCTGTGCAATTTAGAAATAAATCAAACAAGCAACACTTCATCAACTAGCACTCCTGTTCGTTAGCACTACCTCCCCCATACAGGGGTGGGAGGGGGAGCTTCAGCCCACCACTTCAGTTCTTGAACATGCAGTATGTGCTGGCAGTCATATAGGTCACCTCTGGACTCAAGTTCCTGTTGTGGATTTTGCCCTGTGTGGCTGTACCAGCAGTGTGTACAGTGTGGTGGCCATGTGTCTTATTGTACATGGAGTAGCATGCACCTAGGGTGATCTTCCCTAGGTGCTCTGTAAGTGCTGCCCTTGCATTTCAAGGTTATTGTGACGGGTTGTGGTATCGCAGCTATACTGAACCAAGTTGGTATGGCTCTCCCTCACGTAAATAAAAAATGCTGCTATTGGCCTTGCAGTGTGTAAGTCGCAGGTGAAAACAAATGAAAATCATCAAATAAATAATTAAAGCCATTTACTGAAATACTAATGAACAAAATGACACCTGGGAATACTTGGCTATTATTATGTAACAAATAAAATAAGTAAATGAAAGCTTAACTCTATTAATACAACACAAAAGTATACTGGTGGTGCTGAAGACAACTACCATACCACCACAGCATTCAGCATACAATGTTGGCTGAAGGCAGATGGCGTTGCAGGAGGCTAAGGTGTTCCTAGAGCACTAAGAGAGAGAGAGAGAGAGAGACTGGCTCTCCAGGGAGGCGGTGCCCCTTATATAGTCTGGTAGTGATGACCCATCTGGTGTCAACGCATGGTGGACATCTGGTCAACTAGCAAACTGCTCGTGTGTGGCTGGCGGTGCCTTTGTGTTGAGTTGCACCACTGTCAGTTGAAGGCGGCTAACTGCTTGTTTGTGGGGGCAAACTACCGGGTAGCAGTGGCGCCCGGCTTGCCTGTGAGTCGTACCAGGCCGTGCCAGGCCCTGGGGGGTACGGAGAGGCAGGACTGATGACTCATCTGGGCTGGTGTACATGTATACTTCCAGTGCAGGGGCATTGAAGGTGAAGGGAAAAGGCAATTCCACTGCTATGCAGGGGATTCACGTGACATTAGCTTCCCTGGGGTGTTCGGAACTCGCTCTCCGTTAGAGTACTTCATCGCTTGAAGTTGTCTTCGCCTTTGGGTATGTCAGGGGTCTTGGCCTTTCCATCTTGCTTCCCAGGTAGGGAGTGATTTATTGCTGGGCGTGGTGCACTGTGGCCGGCGCAGCTTGCACCTGCAGCGGCCAAAGATTCTCTCTGGCTGCCAGTTTGTTTTTTTGTTTTTTTTTGTTTTAACATTCTAGCATTTTTTTTTTTTTTAAGGGGTCTGCCTAGCTTCTCATTAGGTCCACCTAGGTTGTGTTGGTAGTCCTCTGGTGCCCTTGAGGTTTCACGACTGCTACTGTTGGTCAGTTTGCCTGCTAGTAGACAGGGTTCAACCGACTTAGCTAGCCTAGTGCCTGGGTTTCTCCCTTTCCAGGGCCCGGTGGGGGGCTTACTCCCTCCTCCGGGCCCTGGAAATCCCTATTGGGTTCGGGATTACCATGAGTGTGTCCTCTCACACCTTGTGCGAGGTTGAAGGTTGTTCGTTGCTCCTGCCTCAGGGTGACGATCATCTGTACTGCCTCCATCATACTGCTTGTTGGGTCGGTGACACCTACGATTCTTACAAATCCCGGAGTCTTTCGGGATTTGTTCTCCACTTGTGCTCCAGTTTACCCATTCTTTATCTGAAGATCTCAGGGTCAAGTGGCAGCTGCATTGCATACTAGGTTTTCATTGTTGCAACAAGCCAGGTTGGTCGCCCATTTAGAAGCTACAGAGCTGCTCCGCTTGGGTTTTAGGGACCAGGATTTGGGGGAGTTGGTCATTTCAACCATGGTTCCGTCTGTGCCCTCACTTCCTTCCCAAGTGGGTGTGGTTCGCCCTGCTCCTCCTCCCTACCCCCAGCTTCTGGCTCCCAAACATCTGAGGGTTTCGGAGTTGGGGCTGGGTTTAGCTCGGGATGAGGCTTGGGTGACTTTGAGGATTGCCCCTTCCGATTCGGCTGTGGAGGTGGTTGAGCCCGATTTTTCCGCCGAGGCTTCTGGGTTGACCCAGAAGACTCCCTTCTTTGAAGCTTTTCCCTGGACTCTGCCTTTTCTTCAGGGGTGGTGGGGGTGGATGAGGGCTCCGACCCAAGGCCTGTGTTTGGGGTTTCTGGGGCTCGGGGGAAATCCGCATGGAGCGCATAGGTTCTTTTGACCCTGCTTGGGCCCTTATGCCTTCTGGGCAGGGGTTTTGATATCCACCTTCCCTGTATGAATTTGAGTTGGGGGCGGCTCCCCCTTGGGTTCATTTCCGTGTGCCTTTGGGTTCCTCGTACAATATCAACAGGCGTCGTATTCCAAGGCAAACATTATAAACTAAGTCAAATTCTACAAGTAATTTGATGTTGTATACCAAAAAATTGTAATCTAGGGCAGTCATAAACCAAGGTACCAATGTAGAAACTTTTGACCAATTTAGCGACTTCCTCAGAAAATTGCTTGTACTCAAAGCCTGATTTCTGAGCTATGCCACTTGATTCCCTCAATAAGGCACGTAGTAAATTGTGTGATAGATTGGTTTGTCTTGTCTCTTTTCTCTTTATTTTTCATCTAGTAGTTACAGTGTTAATTTACTTTACAGTATTGTGGGGAGTGTGACTTAAAGAGAGTTGGTAATTTTTATAACAAGATTTATTATCTGCACTTTATTTTTTTTGCTACAGATTTTGTTGACCACTACAATGGTAGGTATTATGTTGGAGTTAGTTCTAGAGTTCGAGTGCAGCTAAAAGATGGAGTTTACCATGAAGATATTGGCTATGGTGTTTCTGAAGGAATGAAGAGCAAGGCTTTATCAGTAGAGAAAGCTCGAAAGGTTAGTGTTTACTACACTGCTTCCAGTTGTATTTTGCACACATTAACAATATAAATTTACCATCTTTTGTTCATGTCGTAAATATTTTTTTGCAAATATTTTGCAAATATATATAATAAACATATAATAAACAAAACATACTTTATGCATAATTTCAAGGTGAAGAAAAAAGTGAATTACTATAGAATGTACAGTATTACACTTATTTATACAATGTACTTATACAATTAGACCGCCTAAGTTGGCGAGCATTTTCGGTAACGAGCACACAGATCGCCGACAATTCGTCTTGTATGGTGAGCGCTCGTTTGAATAACGACAGCACCACTTGGTGGGGTTGCGCTGCTTCTCGCACATTCTTGGACGCCTCTGACGATGCAAATAATTTTTTTTTTTAAAGATGCTAATGATGCTGGGATATAAAGGGGTGACTGCTGTGATGGTGCAAAGCATTGACTTTTATGTAGAAAAAAGAAATGAAATTTTTTGAAAAACAACAAAAGTAAAAAAAGTTCAGTGTTTGGCAGGTAGGCTGCTCCATGTTTCTTAAATAAAAAATAACAATTGAAACAATTTGAAAAACGGACAAATGCCATAAAGGTTCATTCAGTGTTTGTCGGGTAGGCTGCTCCATTATTGAGACATAAATGAAAAATACAAAACAAATGGAAGTTCAATCTTAAATGGTACTTTAATGCAGCTCTGAGAGTGAGAAGCAGTTTAAGGAATAATGGTGATCACATCCATGATTGTGATGTAAAGTTGAAGGGGTAAAGAAGACATTTCACCCTTAAATCAAAGAATTTTCAATGTTTTTGTATTAAATAGATCTAACTGGCAGCCATATATATATATATATACATTACTGTGTATGGCAACACAATGTGAGATGGTTGTTGTGTTATTAGGAGATCAGTCTTACTGTATTTATCCTTAATCCCCACTCTATGTAAATCTACAATAATCTTATAGATTTTGATTTGACTCCAACAGGAAGCGGTCACTGATGGATTAAAGCGAGCACTGAAAAGTTTTGGAAATGCCCTTGGAAACTGCCTCAGTAGCAAGGATTACCTTCGTTTTATTGGCAAAGTGCCAGCCTCCCCAGCACCAAATATCAGTTCTAGTGATTTGCTTCATCAAGATGTCAACACGGGCCTTGCACAGATTCGCAGAAGAGTCACCGAAGAAGGCCGAGCTCAGAGACAGGTATGAGTTTGCTGGTTGAAGCAATCTAATGTTCCTAAAAACTTGTTTTAAAAATGCAGGGGTGCTGAATTTTCAAGGATTGACCTAAAAAATTACTGTTTATATACTGTATATAATTCATTTGTTGTTGAATATGACCGAAAGGGTAAGATTAATAATTCTGACATGAATCTTCTCAATATTTCTTACATTTTTCTTCACTGCCGAGGGTAATTGAAAAATTAACTCTCCAAAATTCATTTCTTACATTTTTATTTTTGGTCTGACGCCAAAAAAGCGTTTCATAAGGGCTTCTTATATTCTCAAAGACTGGTCTACACATAACAAATGTGTAGACCCTCACCCAAAATGCTTATATGCATTTTGGGTGAGGTGATATGACAAATGTTTTGGGTGAGGTGGGTATAAATTGGGTATGAAAACATAAGAATGTAAGTAACTACAGAAGGCCTATTGGCCCATATTTTCTCTTGCTGCTTCTATGTTGGTTCGGGGTCTTGAAGTGGGGAAAATATAGTTATGCGTTAATTGGCTGTTGATTGCTGGTGTTGACTTTTTTGATGTTAGTGCCTCGCTGTTGTCGAGTCTCCTGCTATATATATTATATTATATATATAATTCATATACAGCAGATCCCTCTGTTTACACGAAATTGTTAAAATACAAATGGTAATACAAAATATTTTTGTATTACTTTATAAAAATAAAGGGGGGAATAAATTTGTCTACACAAAAATAAGTACATTTGAAAAATAATATATCATGTTCAAATGAGAGAGAAGTGATCAGTATAAATGGGAATATGTTTGAATATACTGTATGTGAGAGTGTGCAGTTACCAAGTTTTTTGGTTAAAGGTACAGAGATTTGCTCATAATGTCCTGTGTTTCATAGATATTTTATGATAATTTTAAAGCCTTCAGTTTAGCACACACAACCTTCTGGATTTATTCCAATCATCCATAGCTAAAGTAGGGTGAAAATAAAAATCAAATATGTAAATGTACTGAGGAAATTTACACTTTCGCGTCCCCGGGGTGCGCGCCCCAGCCTACCTTAGTGTGCGCCAGGCATTTCTCGTCAGTGCGCGGCCAGACTAAAATGTGTATACTGTACTCTTCTCAGTTTTATCGCCTCAATTTTCGTGTTACGTCATTCATTTTGGTATCATAGTGTTCGCAATAGAATTCCCTACAGGGGTATATGCATATAAGATCCAAAAGCCTGGCGTGCCACACACACCATACCCATAAATCGGCCGAGAGTTAGCCGTGAGCATGCAAGAGCAGTAAAATGTGTATATTCTTTTTCAGTTTTCTCACCTCGAGACAAAAAAAAATACAAAAAAGTAAAAAAAAAAGAAATCATTCACCGTAGACCATGGAAGGGACCCAGCCACAAGATACCAATCAAGATTTGCTTGAACCCTACCCCAGTGAACCAGCAGCTGGAGGCCCTGAAAGAGTACTCAAAGCCACTGACCACGGCACAAGGGAATTCAGTACCAGAGCAACTTGCCATGGACTCGCCATGGAGCTTCCCTGAAAACCAGGTAACTGAGGCACTGGTGAATTGAATAAAAGGGGACAGTTACTTAGAAAAGTGATCAACCCACCAAAAAATTTTAAATATCCAACCTTAAACCAGGGAAACCATCAGGCAACCCTGAAAATACAGCCAGGTAACAAAGCAAATTGTCTGGGGAAATGGGTATGGCCATATTAATGAAAGCCAGCAAAACACACTTGAATATGCACTTTGAAAACTGGAGATGCCCCAAAGAAACCAGGAAGCACCTGCAGTGAACTGGGAAATGTCCTTGAAGGCCTGGGAAACTCCAGGCACACAGAGAGAGGCCCAACATGGAGATCCAAGCAGCCAATTGAAAAATGGGTTTCCTTGGAGAATTTAGCATACATTCTTGGGAAACCAACAAACCTCCCAGGGAAGCCTGAAAACACCCCAGGGTACAACACCTTGGAACTGGGGCACAAGACCAGAGAACCAGCCAAAGAACCAGGGCACATCCTCTGGGTACACACTTCAAGAACTGAGGTATGCACCAGGAAAATCGAGCAGTAAACTTGGAGAGTCATAGCACACTTCAGGGACCCAGCAAGCCCAACATGTACTTGGACACCTAACCAGAGAACAGGGTAAACTTTCAAGTTAGCCCTGAAAACACTCCACCCATAGTATATGGACATAAGCTGTGATGTATCATGGCTCCTACTGAAATTCTCATTGATATCATGTTAATGTGATATCTTTGTGCATTTCAAGAGAAGTGTTGGAGGTGTATTCCTAGACTTCACCTAAGGTGCATGGGAGTCAGTATGGGAAATCTCTGACTTGGCTTCAATTGAAGCCTCAGGACCCCTAGAGGATTCAGCTGAATCCCAGATTGCATTGTTTTTTATCATGTCGTGGTGTAGTGGTCTAAGGGGTGTGCTTGGGTGTTTCCAGAGCTTAGCTTTGAATCCTACTCATGGCTTCTACTGATTTTCACAATTTATATTACTAGTGTTAGAACTGAACTAGAAATGTCACTACTCTGCTAGTGACATTTCTCCAGGTTAATAGATATCCTATAATCACTGCTCGCATTTTCTTTCGGTTGTATAAATTTTGATGCAGCTGTGCTTAGTTGTTTTCAAAACATTTATCGCTCAAGATTTCCCCTATTTCATCAGTGATTTTTAAAGGGGTCCTAAAATAACAATATTCATAATAACAAAAATAACAAATTGAAAAGGTACAGTATCCCTACCAGATGTACTTAATTATTAAACTGGTACAAACATTTGGCATAAAAATTAATGATTCTCTTGTATCTAATACTGATAAATGTCGATAGCTTTTCTAGGTTTTATCAAGTTACAGTATATTCATATAGCAGTCATTTTATTAATGGCAAATTTAAGTTGTAGCATTTCTCTTTCAGAAAAGTCGTGTGCATGCAAAAGCATCAAGAGAACAAGTTACGAGCGTGAATGTTCCAAGCCCTGAAGAAGACAGAATCAGTTCCCACCATGCAGAAGTATCAGGCACTGATGAAAATATTAGCAACACAAGATTACCAGTAACGAATTCTGAGATACCTTCAAAAAACAGAAATACCAATAATATGACACCATTTGTGAAACTTGAAAGAACTGAAAATTCAACTAATACAGAATTGGCTCAATCAGCACACAATCAAAGTTTACCTTTGGAACAAGATGCCAAGTCCCCTTCTGTTTTAAATAAGAGTTTCCCATTAATAAATAAAAGTATACCTTTGGTCAAAACTTCAAGTGTTTGTGTTGATCAAACTTTATCTAATAAGCATACTGAACATTCAGTAACAGTGTTCCGAAATAAGTCAAGTACTGTAGAGAGAACATTATCCCCCTTGGTTCCAAATAAAAAATCAATTATTATGGAGAACAGCATCTCATCCTTAAGTGAACCAAATGTGGAAGGGTTAAATTCACATGAAAAAGACACCTTGATACCTGGAGCAGTCGATGCACCTATTGAAATACCGGTAGAGTCCAACAACCTCAGTATGTCAGAATGTGTTAATAATTCTCATCGGAAGATGGAACTTGCAGAAGTAACAGAAGAACGGGAAAATTCACCAAACTCTTTTATTGGTTTTACTAAGGAAATGATTGTCATATCACCAATGACTAAATCCCCTAAACACAAATTTGATGAAAATAAGCAAGAAAGGAAAAGAAGACAGAGAGAAAAGCAACAGGCATTCAAGATGAAAATGAAAAATAGAAATCTGCCTGGAAATTCTGCTAATTTGATTGTACTGAACAAGCCAGAAACATCAGAAGCAAGCTTGTGGGACGATGGAGGGGATATGGTTGGAGAAGGTTAGTGTATAATATTGTTCATCATTACAATGGTTTAATTTCATTTGTATATTACATGGCTGTCAGTATAGATTCAAAATCTGAAATGCCTTAAAGGAACACAGGAGAATTATGTCATCATTTAGAGAGAGTACCTATTTTTAGTACAGATATTGCTGGCAATGCTAGATTAAAATAAAAAGCCAGTGTTGAATGTAATGAAACACCCTTTTCTGGGGGTAGCCTCGGAGGCTCCCTTAAGCTATCCGAACTGATATGTACTTTATTAGTTTGTAGTCATCAGTCACTTGGAGTTCTTAGCCTACTGGGAACCACGAGCCAGAACCTGGCCCCCTCAGAGAGGTGCAGGGAGCAATGGCATATGAGCACTACATGTAAAGTACTGTATTGTCATATTCCGACATCGACAGGGGCAAAACAGGTGATCCAAAACAAATAACTAGCTGGTAAAATGTAATCTACCACCTGAAAAAAGCAAAGAACTCCTCGCAAAGAAAAAAGATACACAAATTATCCCCTCAGAGTCCTGATAGAAAAAAACACCAGCTGGAGGGAGGGGCTGTCAGGGAGCCTTACCCGGGAGGCGGCAACACTGCATGTCTCAAGGCGAAGAAGGCACCAACAGCCGTGATAAGCGCCCCAAAGTGACACAACCGTGAAGGCCCCAGAACGTTCACGAGGTACCTGGCAGCCACGACTGTTCGATCTCCAAAACCCTCGTGCCCTGCTGTCAACCCAAGACATGTTACCTAACAATGCACCAAGTGTAGCGTACTTACACACATGGTCACGAGGGTCGACCACAGGCTGGCTAGATTTTATGACACTGTGGAAAACCTGGACACACGAGCATTGGAATAGGGAGCCAGGGAAACCAAATCCACCCAAAGAGCATCCACTGACACGGAACCTGGAAGGACGAATCCAGGGAACCCAAAAGCACCTAGAAACGAACCCGGGGAGGAGTCGCACCTAATTCAAACTCATACAGGAACAGGGGATACAAAAAACCCCTCCCCTGTAGCAACAAACCCTACCCAGAAGGCACAAGGACCCAAGCAGGGCAAAAGGAGCCCAAGCACTCCAAGCAGACTGTCCCCCGAGCCCCAGGAACCCCTGACAGCGGCCCTGGGACCGAGCGCTCTTCCATCCCCACCACCCCAGAAGAAGGCAAGAGTCCAAAGGAAAAGTTTCCGAGAAGGAAGGCGGCTGGGATAAACTGAAACTACCTCTGCACCCGAATTGGAAGGGGCAACCGCCGAAGCCACCCGAGATTCATCTCAAATCGGTTGTTCAACGTCCTCCCAGCAAGCATAAGAAATATTGCCGGAACAACCGTGGACATCTTCATGAGGAAACTAGATTTATTCCTCCAAGGAGTGCCGGACCAACCGGGCTGTGGTGGGTATGTGGGCCTGCGGGCCGCTCCAAGAAACAGCCTAGTGGACCAAACTCTCACAAGTCAAGCCTGGCCTCGGGCTGGGCTTGGGGAGTAGAAGAACTCCCAGAACCCCATCAACCAGGTAATCTAAACCCCACAACCTTCAGACGTTTTGGAGCTGGAAATGGGGGAAGGAGGAGGGCAAACCACACCCACCTGGGAGGGAAGCGGGGGTGCAGACGGAACCAAGGTCAAAGCGACCAATGCCCCCAAATCCTGGTTCATAAAACCCAAATGGGGTAGCCCCAGGGGTCTCCAAACAGGCATCTAACCTGGTTCATTGCAAGGAAGAGAAGTGAGCTTGCATCACAGCCTGAAACCTCTCATCCACAGATGAGAAATGTGTGAACTTGAATACAAGTGAACAAGTCACGCAAGACTCCGGGTCGAAGGTGTCACCGACCCAACAGGCAGCATGGTGGAGGCAGAAAAGGCGATCGTCGCCCCAAGGCAGGGGCGCTGAACAACTGTCAACATCTCACAAGATGAGTGGATTTGGACAGATCCACCACAAGGGTTTACCAGGGCCCGCAGGGTACGTTAGTCCTACGGGAAGCCCAGGCACTTTGGCCCGCTAAGTCGGTAGACCCCTTGCTTGAAAGGAGGCAAACCGACTACCAGTAGCAGTGGTGGAACCTTGGAGACATCAGAGGAGAAGGAGAGCCAACACAACCTAGGCTAACCTAATAAGCCGCTAAGCAGACCACCTCCGCCAAAAACAGGACAACAAAGAAAATGGCAGAATATGACAATACTTTTCATGTAGAGTGCTCATACGCCATTGTTCCATGCGCCTCTCTGAAGGGGCCAGGTTCTAGCTCGAGGTTCCCGGTAGGCTAAGAACTCCATGGGACTGATGACCCCAAACTAATAAAAGCACATATCAGTTTGGATAGCTTCAAGGAGCTATCCCTAGGGGCTCCCCCCAGAAAAAGGTTTATTACATAAAATTTTTACTGCAATTGCCACCTAACACATTAGTAAAATCTATTTTGATAATTGATAATTCCATTAGTGTGTTTATAGTGAGACATTTTATGGCTTGCTTTGCCAGTAGTAAGTGTGCATTGTTATTCACAGGTTGTATGGAATAACTACCATACCTTGCATCAGACATTGATGAGTAACATGACAATATACAGTAATTTACTGCAAAATAATACCAGTGGTTAAAATAAGTCTTTCCAAAGCACATTATTGGAAAGATTTCTTAAGCTGTAAAATGTGTTCACTTTGACCTCAGATAAATTAAGACCCGAAGAACACACTACTTTTGGCTCGGCTTGTTTCCTGAATACCTCAAGTCAGATGTGGGAATGCAGAAATGCATGGAGAATGTTAGAAAAATAAAGATTAATATTTTTTCCAAGATTTTTTTTTTTATAAATTGTAAAAATAAAACAAGTTATTTAGTCCCATATTGCGCAAAGAAAAGTATGGGCCCAACATTGAAGTGCTACACTGAAAAGGTTAAACATTTCTCCATACAGGCGTACAGTATCAGAATAGTATTTGGGGGTTTCCCTTTGTCAGGACAGGAAGCCTGATTAGATTTACCAAAATTGCGTATATCACAGATGTTCCTAACTGGGGGTGCAAAACCACTTTCTTAGAAAGGTGACGAATGCTGTGATAAAATGTGGCTCATCTTAGTTGAATGGCATAAAGAACTAAACATAAAATTGCTATATTATGTTACAAATTTGTCATTGGTCAATTCGGGGGAAGGGGTGAGAGAATAGCTTTGGAGTTTGAAAGGAGGGGTTCAAATAGGAAAAAGGGTTAAGAATTGCTGCCTGTGATAATGCTTTTCCCAAGATGGAACCCTGTAAGAGTACAGGTTTATTTTTCCTGTTCTTAGTAAATAAAAGTACAAGAGATAGTTACAATCTGTATGGAAATGTTGAATATGCCTTTGGGGGTACAAATCAAGACACAAATAATCACACATCCTAGAGCTAATAGCTCAATTCTGCAAGCACAAATAGTAAATGCAATCTAAACCTTACCGTGGAAACACAAACCGAAACTATCTCTATTTTCCGCTTGTTACAATTTGTAATAAAGTTGTTACATCTTGGCTTAACGTGTTTATGACGTATTAGAACGTTGTTATGACTGGTTAGGAGGTGTTAAAACTTGTTCAAACGTTGTACCAATATCGTAGTTTTGGTGTGTGTTTGGCGGGTATACAGTATTGTACTTAATAAGACGTACCTTAATGGGAAAACTTATCCTTGTCACTGATGAAATCAACTGGTCAACACAAGATAAATAAATTGATAAGGTAAATGATGATTTGGCCTATGGTCTGGTTTCCTTCTAATTCATAACCTAAAGGTTGTTTTATACAAAATATTTATATACAGTATTTGACTTTACTGAACTTAGCATCTGAATGGATTCCAAAGTAGGAACTGGGATTTGACTGGTAGATGCCAGAGCTTGTACAAGAAAAGAACAATACGTATAACCATACTAGGCAATTCAAAATATCTGTACTGAGATTTTCAAAGAAACTGAAGTCACAGGCAAAGGAAAATATGAAATTCACAAGCAGTTACATATGAATATGTCTAAAACTATATGAATATAATATAAAGTTGGACAAGTTGTGTGAGTCAAATGTCTAAAACTATAGGTATTTATTTTAGTATTTTATATACCATACTTTATTGAGCTACTGGTAGTGCAGCTTGTGGAACAACTGGTATCAGTGTTCATAGTCTGAATGCACATTTTCCCCTAAGAATTTCCCTGAAAAGTTAATGGGTCCCCGATTGATCAGTAAATACCAGCCCATCCTCCTGTTTAGATAGTATTTGTATGTAGGAATGATATGAACCTTCGTATATATATTGACATAATGGACAATTAGAAAGAATTTGGTACTATTGAATTTAGACAAACTGAAAAAGGTTTTGTATTTATGTTGCTACTAAAACCAAATCTAACCATCCTAGGCCTATTATAGTACATATGTGCTATACTAGGCCTAGGAATATTTTAAGTTTGGCTTTTAGCTTTATTTTTTCTGAACTATAAAGCAAATACAGTAGTACCAAATTCTACTATTTGTGCATTACATCAATACAGTATATATACAATGGTCCATAAAGTTATAAAAAGTAGTGTGCTATCTCAGCAGAAAGATGGGTTGGCAAATATAGTAAATGCTGTACTCTAGGTGGTAAATGGGTGAAAATTTAGGCCGACGTGTACAATGTTAACAATACAAATGTCCAGTAACGAAGTGCTTGGTACGTGGAAATATTGTTTATTTATTGGATGTGAAAATTTAGAGGTGTACCAATATTTTTGCTCATACTCCAATACTTTTGTCAGGTGCTAGAACTGTATTCACCTGTGTGTACTTTTATATCTATACATTGTGAAATTATATACTGATTGGTGCAGTTTTAGTGCAGATCACAAGAACAAAACTCCTAATTTTATGACATCAGCGTACAAGTGTTAATTATTTTTTTCCCTTATCCACTTGTCTGTAATGTTACTCAATAACTTTGCCTCTTAAATTAGAGACCATGCACAGAGGAGACATTATGATAATTAAGATATAAGTGAATCAAGATAAGTGTTATTTAAAAATCAACTTGTCAAAGTTAATATTTAAAAGGATTCCAGCATTGTAAAAGTGTCTGTACAATTTGTCATTTAACCTAATTCATTTAATAATTTATTTACCATATAAAGGTACTGTGTTCATTTTTTTGCAAAGCTTTGGTTGGACCTGAAGTTGATAAACAATATTAAACTAAATTATACTGACTTTGTTTCTTATATTTCACAGACGATCCAACATTTTGGGCTCAGCTGATGACACAACAACTCCTAGAAGCTAGACAAGAGCAGCAACAAACAGAATCATTTGCATACTCTTTAGGTTTAGCACCTTCACGAACAAATGAAAAATATGAAAGTCAGCATTCCAGCATTGGGCATGTAGGGAAAGCCTCTACGTCTGCTGCTTATGGTCTTGCTGCAGGTCCTAATGATAGATATGTAGACAATAATAGAGATACCAGTTCAATTTATCATAATGGTCAGACACATTTAGCTCCTACAAGTATTTATACACCATCATTTAGAAATAATACAAATGTTAAGCTTGGTGATGGCACTTTTATTGCTATGGATAGAAATAGCAAAATTGATATTTCAGGAAAGATGATAATGTCAGAAACTGTTAAACTAAAGGGAGAAAAAGACCGAAGTAGTGAGAGGGCAGTTCAAATGAGTTGTAATTCTATGTACATTGAGGGAGATGATTTATCTGTATGGCGTTCTCCTCGAACCAACAAAGGGAATACACATAAGTATGAAGACTTCAAGGTACCTATGGCTCGAAGTAATGGCTGTAGTGATGGAAGATCAAGCCCAGTATTTCCAAGCAAAAAACGAAAAACAGAGGGAAGTCAGTGAGTTAGTGAAAACTTAATGTTTTAGCGGCATCTTTGTATTATTGTCTATAGAAAATGAAAAATTGGTTTGCCACATGTCAAAACGAATGGTTCATGTTCATTGGGTTTATTTTCCATTTTATTTATCATTACAGGCGATGTGGAAGGTGGTTATATATATCATGTCAAACTGCCCAGTTTTTTTTTTTTTTTCTTTATTGCATTGACATGTTTATTTTAATTGTAATTAATATAGGTATTTTACTCTTGCACGTTTTCATAATTTAATTTTTGGCGAGTTGATACCGTTATTGTATCTTCAGTTTTGGCTGACCTATACTGCTCATTGGTTTGCATCACAAATGTATTTTCAAGTATAATTTACTCATTGGAATGTCTTTCGAGACAATTTTTTTCAGTTTTAAATTGGCTTATGTACATTACTGTCATTACAGCTCCATCAATAGCTGGGAAGCAGGGGCTTAAACAAGCATCCTTTCATCTCACGTGTCTAGTCAAAGATGTTGAAATTTTTTTTTTTTTTGAGTAGATACAGTAATTTAAAATGAATTGTTTTAGTATGGCCAGGATGTTTGAAGGTCTTAAATTTGTTTGAAAAATATTAATTTAATATTGCATCTCTTGAAGCACTGTATTTGGACTGGCACATTGTGTAGGCAATATGTACTGCAGTTACAAAATAAAAATCATTCCCATTATCAGTCACTTGCATTCATCTTTCTTGCACTAGGAGCTTTTATAATATTAATGACATGGAATTGCAACTTGCATCCAATTTATTTTAAGCGTGTTAAAATTAGGAAACTCAAAACCAATGTTCCTCTTGAAACAACCTACTCAAAACATTTCAATTGCATTAAATTTCATCTAGGTTATTTGTATCTTAAAATTTTGTATATGTATTAAAAAAAACAAAAAGGAAATTTGTTTCTTTCACTTTATTGAAGTAGAACTAAGTCTTTGTTACATTTGTTCACACACAACCATGCGGTTTACTCAAGTTACAGACTTGCTCGTTACGATGAGGCTATATCCCTCCATGGCAGAGTATGTTGGTTAAAGTGACTTTACTAACACAGGGTGGGCAATAATTTTAATATTAAACCACAGGAAAAGGGGCTTGTACAAGCAAGGTAACGTACAAGTGAACAGAAACAAAGGAATCAGTATCAAATAATCAATATCTGACAGTACAGAGAACTTTCAGCTGTTAGTTGCAACCTATTTATCAGACATACTGATCGACTTGGGCAACACATTCAATTACCAATATAAACCAAGGAAATTAATAAATTAGCAAATATGATATTTATGCAGATGTCCTGACAATTGTGCTCTTATCTAACCTCAGTCTACTTACTACAATAGAAAATAAACAAAATTCTCTGGTCCTAAAGAGAAGAGGTTTATACTAAATATTTGCAAAAAGAATATATATAATGTGTATACAATATATATATATATACGAATCCTTATGCAGTTGAACTCGACATGAAGGGCAAATTGCTGAAGCCTATAATTTAATATTTATACATACAATAAATCCTGCATAATACTTTTAAAATATTTCTGTGATATATCATATTACACAAACTAGACTATTAAATTGGTCTGTACTCAATTATATATAGTTTCCAAAACCTATGTCTCCACCAACATTGAAGATCGCAATACAAAACTTAAGAGCAATCGGCCAATTATATGGCAGTACTAAGGAGGCAGGAAATCAACCTAGAAATGCACAAGCTTAGTGGAAGCATAGGCTGGAAAACATGACAAGAAAAGTTGACCTATGACTGTTTAGGTGACTAATTTGGGAGACAGATCCACCATACTCACTGTATGCATGTATTTAAGACTTAAGATTTCTACCCCTTGCTTTGCAATCTTTAGTGAACTAGAACAAAAATGCACTACAAAATTAAGGTTGATACAGTAATTGTTAATTTCTCTCCTAAGACTTAAAATGCATGCAAATTTTCAAGCACTTTCAAGATAAGGCATGTGTCCCAATGAACATACAGGTATTGAGAAATCCGCTCTTAAAATCCACTGCAAGGCTACATATGTATTTATGATATTTCGAGCAATATTATTAATACTATATATGACCAGTTGCAAAAACTATTGTGATTACCTTATAAAAGCTACTTTCATGAGTATGTAAGGGATAAACACAAAGACCCTGCAGTCTTATGAAGGAGGAAAAAATGTGGAAATAATGAAATGCACTAATATTCAATGCCCCACCTCAACAGCCTTTGCACAGGCTGAAATGCAGCCATACGACTTCTCAGAATTATGGAATAGAGAACATCAAAGAATGACATTGAAGTAATTATCTTTGTGAAAAAAATTCATTACTTAAACAGTAATGGCAACTGTGCCTGCAGTTTCCTCCAAAAATAGTTATTCCTGGTATATTTCTGCCACTTAATAATGATTCATTCACATAAAAGGTAGATTCTAGGGATTCACTAGAATCTGCCTTCATGAATCCCCTTCCCATGAAAAACTTCAAATAAAATTTTCTACAGCACTGCTAATTAATGTCATTATGATCATTACTGACTAACTTGTCAAACAAGAGCATACAAACTAAACCCTTGTGGCAATAGCCAACAATAACTGCATCATGGCACAGCAGTAACATGATGGCGGCAATAAGAAAAACAAAAGCAATAATCTACAGGAAATAGTCTGGTGTTCGGCGTGTAACATGAGGCTCCCCTCTCCTAGGTGCTGGGTCAAACTGCAGGCTGCAAGTATACAAAGACAAATCAGGGAATGAATATTTGCTGTTGAAAAATTTGTGAATTTCATGGAATAAGAATGGCACGAAGGCAGGCAATTCAGGATTTATCTATTTACATTGCACAATTAAAATTATTTTAAAGATTAAAATACAAATTAAACAAGGCTTCATCACAGTTTCCTCTAGCTCAGTGTATAATTAATTAACCAAGTGTAGAGATTGATGAGGGATAGGAACAAGGATGAGAACTACTTTCATGGCATCCCATTTTCCCCATATAATCTTGTTACATGACAAACTATTGATGGTTTTGGCATCAATACAATCCCTCAAACTGTTCCAACTATCCACACCTATACAGAGGAACCTCAGTACTCTTAACAGCTCCCAACTCAAACATTTCAGCACTGTTTATGTTCAGTAGTCATCCGTTTGTGTGTCACTCAAACACACATCCCTGATGTGTTGTTTCATCATAGCTGTCGTTCAGTGCACACCACCACTAGACTTCTCTAAACTTTGTTGGATATTTGTTAAATTCTTAGTGTAAAGGGGAACCTTGGTTTTCAAATGCCCCTCTTAAAAAATTTTTTAGCCCAATTTCTTCGAAAAATTTGACTTGGTATTCAAGGTTTGCCTCAGTTGTCGATACATGTATAGGCCGACGAGTGGGAGATTTTGTTCTGCTGGGAGCGAGTACAAGGTGTGCTCAGTTTATCCCACCTAGTGGCGATCGTGCTTGAATATTTTATTTGGTAGGACAACAGGATGGATAGTGGGGAGGAACTGGATGGACGGACAATGGGGGGGGGGGGGGGGGGGACTGGATGGATGGCCCAGCTCTAGAATCGTGAAAGTAAGTAATTATCAAAAAGAAGGCACCAAACCGGGAAGGCCATGTGTAGAATCGTGTAAAAAGCAAGCAAGTGAGTGGATGGATGAACGAGCAGCAGGGTGGGCGGCAAAGTGAGTGGATGGGCAGGCAGTGGGAATAATAGGTGGGCATACAAGCAGCAGAATAAGTGGATGGCAGATGGTGTACTAAGGAGGTGGTGGCTGGTGTACTAAGGAGGTGGGTGGCAGGGCAACAGAGCCGGTGGATAGCAGGGCAGTCAGGGGACAGTGGGTAGCAGTGAGCAGTGGCATGAGTGGGCGAGCTTCCAACTACCGATGTGTAGTGGAAGCGTGTTGAACAGCATCGGGCCTCTGATGTTGATAAGAGTTCGCTTAGAGTACCTATTTCACCTCTGCTTTTCAATGGGGGTAGTCTGCACATTCTGCCATGCCTTCTGGTCTCGTGTGGTATTTGTGTGCAGGTTTGGGACCAGCCCCTCTAATATTTTCCACTTGTAAATTATTATCCATCTCTCCCGCCTGGGCTCCTGAGAACACAGATTTAGGCCTTTTAGTTGGTCCCAGTAGTTTAGATGTTTTACAGAGTGGATTCTAGCAGAAAAGAATCTCTGCACGCTCTCCAGGTCAGCAATTTCTTCGGCTTTGAAAGGGGCTGTCATTGTGCAACAGTATTCCACTCTAGAGAGCACTAGCGTCTTAAAGTATCATCGGTATAGCATCTCTAGTGTGAAAGGTTCTTGTTATCCAACCTGTCATTTTTCTTTTAGTCATGATGGCTACTTTATTGTATTCTTTAAAGGCAAGGTCTTCCAATACGAGTACACCCAAATCCTTTACATTGCTTTTTTGTTGTATGTTATGATTTGACTGCGTTTTGTATGTGGTTTCCGTTTTTATGTTTTCTTTCTCCGTAGCGCACGAGCTGGAACTTTTCATTAAATACCATATTTTCTGTAGCCCATAGAAAGACCTGATTTACATCTGATTGGAGGTTTGCTGTGTCGTATGTTTACTCAAAAAACCTAATGTCATCTGCAAAGGAAGATACTGTACAGTACTATAGATTGTGTCCTTGTCTATGTCCAATATGAGGATGAGAAAGTACCAGAGCAAGCACAGTACCCCGAGAGATTGAGCTCTTCACAGTTGATGGTTTGGATTTTATTTTGTTGACTATTACACATTGGGTTCTGTTAGTCAGAAAATTGCAGAGCCATCTACCTATTTTATGGTAATTCCTTTTGAACACATTGTGTGCACAACAACACCATGGTCACATTTATCAAAGGCTTTAGCAAAATCTGTAAATCACACCAACATTTTGTCTGTCTTCCATGGCATCTAAGGCCATTGAGAGACCTTGGCCTTAACCTTAGAGAGAAGAAACAGGGTATATGATTATGTTCAAGAATTTGAGGGGAAATAAAGTGGATAAAGGAAGCCTATTTAAATTAGAGAGGTTGAACAAGCTGGATATGGAAGAGTTGTAGAGATGCAAGAAAGTTCTCATTTCCTGTATGGGTAGTAGGAAAGTGGAATGCACTAAAGAGATTAACCCATGAAGAGATTAAGGCATAAAGAGCTAGTTCTCCCCCCCCTCATCCCCAACCACTTTGACTGGTTGGTACAACAAAGGCCTCGCTTCTTTCAGGTCACCATTCAATCCCCCCAATGGTCCAAGTGGTTGGGCACCAACCACTCTTTACCTCCATTCTATTGCAGATACATGTCGTCATATTCCCTTCCAAGTACTGTGTAGCCATACTGGCATAATGCTTTCTCCTCATAATTAACTTACCTTTCCCCAGTCACTGATAAGCACTCCTACATTACAAATCATCAGTCATCTTCCTCTATCTAATGTTCCTTTTACTGCACACGCATTCCTTTCACTCCACATTTGATTTCATTCCCTTGCCCATTTCACTACCACATCTTATTCTTCATTGCTATACCCATCCCAAATACTTACACACCTGTTGGATCACTTCCACATCAGGGCTTGTAGTAGCAAACCATTTCTCAATATGTTTGGCCGTTTGCCATCACGTTCAAATTAAGCTACAAAAAATTAATATTTAACTTTATGCAGTACTTACAATGAATATTTCAAGGAGTCGTCAAGCTCCATAATAGCTGCTTGATTGCCACAACGATAACAGTAGTTAGGTGCGGAGAAGATTGTGACTACGTTTCTATCGTGGCACCAGTTGTAACCCTCCATAACCAGTTGGTGTGCACGCGAGACCAAAGTCAAACCATTGGAGTGATTAAAGGTCTCCGATATATCTTGGCCAAAAGTGTAACCAGCGCCTCGTGGAGAAATACCCCAACCACCACGATCATCTGGATCAGACCATAGAAGATCGCACATTGGACCCTGAAGAAGAAGTCATAATACAGGTTTGCTCGACTTAAAACAAGCTTTTAATAACTAGTTAGACTAAAATTTCAATTTCAAATGTAGTATTAGTAGATACAGTTTGTTTTTTAAATGTATTTCATACACTAAAATTAGGAGTCAAAAGTACAATACTTATTGAAAATGGCAGTCTAAAGTCAAATTCTATGATGACTAAGGTAATATTTCCAGTCCTATATCACACCGATACACTATGTGTACTGCCGATGGACTTACCTCATGAGGTACTTCCTGCAACCGGTCAAGTGCTCTTATGTGGTCAAGTGTGTCTATAGATGGTGAAAGTCCACCATGCAGGCAGAATATCTGACTATCTACTAACGCCGTTAAGGGAAGATAGTCAAATAAATCCGTAAAATACTTCCAAACATTTGCATTTCCGTATTTTCGCAAGCATTCATCATAAAAACCATAAACTTGCGTGATCTGTCGGGATTCGTGGTTGCCACGGAGGATTGTAATCCGTTCACGAAACCTCACCTGAAAAAATTACATAAACAAATACATTAAGGAGGTCAAACCAATAACCTTCAATGTATATGAAGGTATTAATAGCATGTTAGCAAGATATTCACTAAATTTTGCATCTTTTAATAATGAAATGTACTAAATTTTGTCTATCAATTGCCCATATCTAGAAATTAAAATTGACGACCAAACCACACCATATAATGAAGAAACTACGATGCTTCAGTTGATCCTGGACCAATTATCAAGTCGCATGTCATTGTTTATACATATGTATACTGAATATCACTTAATCCTCATCCTACCTGTATTGTTCAACATTTTCATGCAAATAGCTACATTCCTCTTTGAAGTTTAATGTAATACAACAGTCTGGGAAGGAGCATATGCTGCATTTTCCAACTTCAGAATTGTTTTTAATTACATGGATGGTGAAATACTAAAGACTATTCATGACTTAAGAGACCAAAATTGAAATATGCAGCAGAATTTGATGCCCTATCTCAAGAAGCAAATCAATAAACCAGAAAACGTGTAAAAGCATGCTATAATATGGCTTCCAGAACTGTAAAACAAGAATTAGAAGAGAGGTTAGAGGCATTAAATATGCCACAACTAGAAGACACGAGAAAAAAATGCAATATGATCACTTACAAGATAATAGCAGGGATCTACCAACTCAACAAAGAGGAATTCCTAAAACCAGCAACCTCAAGAACAAAAGGTTGTAGATTCAAGCTAAGGAAACAAAGGTGCCAAAAAATTATTAGTTTTCTTTTGCAGAGTGGTAGACAGAACAAGTGAGAAAGTGGAAGGCCAAAAGCATCACATGACAAAGTGCTGGGAAGATGGGACACCATGAGCATAGCACACTCATCCTGTAACTACACATAGGTTAACCATATAAACATTCAGATGTATACACTTCCCTATTCAGTATAAACCAAGTGATTTTTTCCACAGAAGTAAGTTTTTCAATGGACTCGAGTGATCCTATATATAATTAAATTTAGGTCATTATCTAGAAGGATAGACAGCCACAGCCCTGCCTATCACTTTAGTCAGATAAGAATAAAAATGCAATATATATACCTTTATCGGAAGGAAGAATAAGAATAGAGTTATTAGAGGTTACCTCCAAAATGCAGAAGTCTTGCTCTCTGACTCCCACATATATGCAATATTTACTAACAAGTGGATTTGATTATTCTTATATACACTGTGGTTTCCAGTAACTACATACGGTGCAATTAAAAATAATAAAATTGCAATTTCTTACCTTTAAACAAACTAACAATGTAACAGTCTCTACAGAATAATAGCCTCTATCAACATAATCTCCCATGAAGAGGTAATTTGTGTCTGGAGACCGTCCTCCAATCTTGAATAGTTCCATAAGATCATGGAACTGTCCGTGAACATCTCCACAAACTGTGACAGGAGACTTTACTTCCTGAACGTTGCTCTCCTTTGCCAGAACTTCTTTAGCCTGAAAAATAATTGTTTTAAAAGCAACTACTAATAGTATACATATACAGTGTATGCATGTACAGTATATATAAAATGGAGAAGTATTCATACAAAATAATTACTGTATTGTTACTTAGTTAACTTAGGCGTTACTTAGGCACCCTTTGATACAATATGAAAAGATACAGTAGGAACAGACAAATTTATTAAATTGCAGTACGGGTATATGCTCAACCCTTATTAAACTTAATTGGTTAATTAAACTAACAAATATCTCTATACCTATATATTATGACTAATGGCAGTTACAAATTTAGCCTGCACACTGTATCAACATGCTGGCGCATTGGGCACTGCACATTTCCCTGGTCACCAGTATCATAAAAGATCGACCTTTTATATTAATCCTCAAATGAGATATTTGGAAAAATGTATTATTCAGGATAACTAAATAATGTACATAGATCACTCACTATTTAAAGTGATATGGGATAGACAGCATCTAAGTTATACATACCCAAACCCAGTGAGCACAATATCCAAGAGCAATGCAGAATCATCCGATAAAATTTGACATTGATAATTATCAGGAGAAAGCACTTGGCCATTATGACTATATAGCGCATAGAAAGGATAAGGATTTAGAATGAGACAGGAAGGAATGGTGCTCAACCACTTGGACAGTCGGGAATTGAACCCCAACCTGCAGGAAGAGTGACCGTGGTTCTACCATCCAGCCCAAGTGGTTGAGGGTTTGACCTCATGAATACTACAACTCCAGCAGTTGCTTGATACTGCACTCAAATCATCCGAATGCATGTCATCAATACTGAACCAACACCACTGATATTGTGCCCAGTGGGAAAGTTCTTATGAAACAAAGTGAATATATTTTAATAAAGTTCTAGCAAGCAGAATATACTGGTACATTTCTAGTGTCAGAAGTGGAAAGGTAGTTTTCTTCGTATACAGTATATCATAATCATACTTCAAAGGATCAATTCTAGAGTCTGATTGCCATGTTCCTTCTCCATAATTCTGAATGAAGGAATCTAACAAAATTTCAACTGATGTGCAATATTATTAAACCCTCAATTGTTGGATATTGCTCATGCCATTGTCACATTAAAAGTGATGGGGAGGGGACCAGTGGTGCATGAGAGGAAGGGACTAGTGTAATGGGAGAAGAGGTGGGACTAGTGTTGCATGGGAGAGGTGGGGAGGGGGGGGGACTAGTGTAGTGTGGGAGAAGAGGTGGGACTAGTGTAGCGTAGGAGAGGTGGTGGGGGGAGGACTAGTTTAGCATGGGAGAGGTGGGGAGGGGACCAGTGTAGCGTGGGAGGGGTGGGTGGGAGAAGGTGGGGGGGACGGACTAGTGTAGTGTGAGAGAGGTGGAGAGGGGTCCTAGTGTAGCGTGGGAGAAGAGGTGGGCCTAGTGTAGCGTGGGAGAGGACTAGTGTAGTGGATTTAATTTGACAGGCGGCCGTGGCCAAGCCCAGCCAGGCTTCTCCCACCAGTCCCTTCCCCTCCCACAGTCGTCCTCGCTCTATAGCCTAAAGCCTGCCTGGCTGCCTGCAGGCGCCAGGGCCTCACGCCCACGAACGCCAACAAACTTCCCTCAAAAAAACAAAAAAAATACCCTGGAAATAGCCAAAAAAAAAACCATCCCGGTCTTACCTTCTCACATAGTGTTTTCACTTGATTCTCCGCCAACTGTTTACACTCCATCAGCTGGTCTATCCATTGGTCTAACTCCTTCATTTGTGTTTTGTCATCCATTGTTATATAGTTTAAAGTTTGCGTTGCTGCTGGTCAAGCACCAGGGGTGACTGGATGCCGGGTAATCGAGGGGTTTAATATCTTAAACCAGCCACTACAGTCTCCCTCGTTACAATATGGCCGCTCACTACCACCAAACATGACGTCATGCCTCCGATACCAGTTAGCTTAATTCTTTACGGCTTTTCCTGGCCTTTTATAGCATCTTGTTATGTAAATACGTTTAAAGAAATGTTTGCGGGTATGTAGGTGTATATGGGGGAAGTGTTTGTATGGGTGTGTGGTGAGCGTGTTGTATGGTATTAGAGGGATGTTATCGTACGCTGGCCGGCTGCACGAGGGTGTGAGGCTAGTGGAAAGACATTTGTTTAATTTCAGAATTATAATGTTTTATTATTGTATCATTTGTTAATTGGCCTTTTAAAGCCGTATTTTATTGTTGCTGATGTAACAAAATTCATCTATATAGGTTGATCTGGGCTATTTTGCGCTTTAAAGGGTGGAAAGAATCTGTAAACAGTACAACTTTTCAACTTACATAAATTGTAAATACAAATATAACGAAGTTCAGTTTTGTGCAAAGGAAAAGAATTTACAATTAATACAATATAGGAAATCACAGGAAAGATGTTATGAAAGCGAGGACAACATTCTCGTTGAAAACTGAGGTAGAGCATCTACAACAAAAAAGCTAAGGATAACCAGCTTCAGCTTCCACAGTCACCTGACTGGGATACTCGGGCGGGTGTACCCCGGTGTACCCTGGTGTACAACGGTGTACCACGGTGTATCCCGGTGTACAACGGTGTATCCCGGTGTACCACGGCGTACCCTGGTGTACCACGGCGTACCCTGGTGTACCACGGCGTACCCTGGTGTACCACGGCGTACCCTGGTGTACCACGCTTCTCGCTGTATATACGCTCAGTTTACCTTAGTCAATCAAATCAAATGTTTATTCAGTTTATTCATAGTCACAGACTATGTTCGGGGTTAAATAATTAACTTGCTTCTTTAAATTAAATAGCAATTCAGGGTTATAATAATAAACTTATTTTAGTATTTTGTATGTCAGTAATAAGGTAGTAGTTGTTGACTGAGGGTCGACGACGATGGAGGGATCAGTAATTAATTAAGCTGATGATTAAGTCACCCAAGAGGTGGCACGGGCATGAATAGCCCGTAAGGTAATTAAGCTAGTGGCACGGCCTTAACAACCCGCGGGCATTTCATCTCACAGGAAAATATATACACTGATAGGGGTACCTCGCTTTTTCACACAGCATCGCTCCTGTGCCAGTAAGTCCACTACGGGCTCACCATAGCCCGTGCTACTTGGAACTTGTTCCCAGTAGCTGAATCTATAACAACAACAACCCAGCTTTTTCTATGTATATACTATGTTTACTTTAGTCTGGACTATGTAAAGGGCTTAAATATTACCTGCTATTGATCATTAAACTATATACAATGTCAAGGCCTTAATAACATACACGTAGTTAATAGGCTCGTTTAATTCAATGGGCGTTTGGACATTAACCTAATGAGATAGATCTGACCAAATGTAAGCAATGCCATCAAAACTATTCACATGTCCTGAATCACCATGTAATTAAATGATAAAATAAGATAAGATATTTATTCAGGTAAAGGTACATATATTGAAAATGAGTTACAAACATAATTTCGGATTTTAGAGTTAATACATACAATGCCTGAAGCCCCTAATACGTACAGCGTTTCGGGCAAAGTGTGGGGGGGGGGAAAAAAGCTAGACTAAAACTTAATACTAATTGAGATCAAAAGCATAAATTGAATTTAAAAAAGGAACAAAGAAAAAGAGAATGATAATAATCACATGATGGATAGTTAGTTTAGTTCATTTATTATACACCCCATACCCATCTTGTGGGAGGTGGTGGAAAGGGTTACAGAGGCACATAATGGGCTCAGGGACTGAACCCCACAATTCATTTAGCTAAGCAAGTTACAATCTTGATGAGCTAGTTACAAAATTCAATACATATCGTCACATCAATGGGTTCGAGATCGACAACAAGTAGTTTCTAAATTAAGCAACTGACATATGTGGAGAGATAGTGTCATAATTGATATGGTTATCATGCACGCCCCCCCCCCCCCCATCCAGTGGGTAGCGGTTGATAGGTTACAATCACTTAGTTACTACCTACAGTTAGCAAACTGGGGATATTTGGCTAGACCCTTTGGCTCAAAACGCAAAGGAGTAGGTGAGGTAGTGGTGGTGGTGTCCGGGTCCAAGGCCTCACCTTGCGATGATTTCGGGGCTTAGCGTCCCCGCGGCCCGGTCCTCGACCAGGCCTGGAAACGGTTGCGAAAATGAGAAAATGGGAGAGGGCGAGAAGTGAAACGCAACACACGAGCATACAATATGGCAGAGAACGAGGGGAAGACGGAGTACCTAGCGTCTCGCCTCAGGATAAATGATCGCGGTGTTTCAAATTGAGGATGGTTTCCTCAAATTTGTAGCGCAAATGCGCGGGAGAAGGTAGGGTGGGCGTCTGCATCGCAATTGATGCAGTGAGCTTGTGAAGAAGAGCACTCTGTCTCGACTTGACTGTCTCGACAAGTCGAGCACAATCGACTTGAGAATGGTCCAGGACGGACCGAAACGTCGTCGTCCCTTCATCAGAAGGTGAAGGGACGACGACGTTTCGGTCGTCCCTTCATCAGAAGGTGAAGGGACGACGACGTTTCGGTCGTCCCTTCAGAGTGTTGACCAGACCCTAGTGTGTGGTCTGGTCAACACTCTGTCTCGAGTCTCAACACAAGGGGCATAGACACACCGCTCTCGTGCATTTGGAGGGACCATGCCCAAATCTCCAGCACCTATTCCAGAGATGAGGAGAGGGGATGTACTCCTGAACGGAGCATCTGGCACCAGCAAGAATTACGGAAGATGGGAGGGACCTACTATCAAAAGTGATCTTCACAACGCGAAGAGGCTGACGACGACGGCCACGCGGGGGTCGAGTGAATGTATCACTCTGAAGGATAGAATGGCCTTGGGTCTCGAGGACATGTTTAATATCATCATGGCAGTCTTTCCGTGTCCTATTACCAGTCGCAACATGGTGCGGGAGAATAACTGTGCCAATGCTGGCATTTAACCGGGCAATTTTGGAGATAAGAACAGGGGGGTTTCCCCAATGTAGGACAACTAGATTAAAGCGGCTGACGCTTCCTGAGAATGGGCTGCAATGACACGTGTACAAGTACGGGTGTGGTTAACAGTGACAAAGGTATCCACCGAATCAACTAGGTGTTTATAGATGAATAAATCATAAGTAGAATCAACATGACTGAGATCAAAATACTTTATCCGCTAACAGGACCAAGCAAAGCTTGGGATGTATTAGAATCGGAAGGAATTTTGCGCGTGCGAGTGCGTAGGTGATAGCACCGAGCATCCCCAGTAAGAGAGGGGGTACAAGGCGCAGTTGTTACAATGAGAGATGGAGCCACTCATAAGAACATAAGAACATAAGAACAAAGGTAACTGCAGAAGGCCTATTGGCCCATACGAGGCAGCTCCTATTCTATAACCACCCAATCCCACTCATATACTTGTCCAACCCGTGCTTGAAACAATCGAGGGACCCCACCTCCACAATGTTACGCGGCAATTGGTTCCACAAATCAACAACCCTGTTACTGAACCAGTATTTACCCAAGTCTTTCCTAAATCTAAACTTATCCAATTTATATCCATTGTTTCGTGTTCTGTCCTGTGTTGATACTTTTAATACCCTATTAATATCCCCCCGGTTATGTCCATTCATCCACTTGTAAACCTCTATCATGTCACCCCTAACTCTTCGCCTTTCCAGTGAATGCAACTTAAGCTTTGTTAATCTTTCTTCATATGAAAGATTTCTAATTTGGGGAATTAACTTAGTCATCCTACGCTGGACACGTTCAAGTGAATTTATATCCATTCTATAATATGGCGACCAAAACTGAACTGCATAATCTAAATGGGGCCTAACTAGAGCAAGATATAGCTTGAGAACCACACCAGGTGTCTTGTTACTAACGCTGCGATTAATAAATCCAAGTGTCCGATTTGCCTTATTACGTACATTTATGCATTGATCCTTTTGTTTTAAATTCTTACTAATCATAACTCCCAGATCCCTTTCGCAATCCGACTTCGCAATCACAACACCATCTAGCTCGTATCTTGTAACTCTATCATCATTACCTAACCTCAGAACTTTACATTTATCAGCATTAAACTGCATCTGCCAATCCTTTGACCATTTCAAAACCCTATCTAGATCAACTTGAAGTGATAGTGAGTCCTCCTCCGAATTAATTTCCCTACCGATTTTCGTATCATCGGCAAATTTGCAAATGTTGCTACTCAAACCTGAATCTAAATCATTTATATATATTATAAACAACAGAGGTCCCAGGACAGAGCCTTGAGGCACTCCACTTACAACATTTTCCCACTCTGACTTGATTCCATTTATACTAACTCTCTGTTTCCTTTGGTATAGCCATGCCCTAATCCAGCTTAATATAGCACCCCCAATACCATGAGACTCTATTTTTTTAATCAGTCTTTCATGTGGCACTGTATCAAAAGCTTTGCTAAAGTCAAGGTATACAACATCGCAATCCTTACCACTATCAACTGCCTCAACAATGCTAGAATAAAAAGATAACAAATTTGTTAAACATGAACGGCCATTTATAAAACCATGTTGCGACTCAATTATTAATTTATGTTTTTCAAGATGAAGACGAATTTTATTTGCTATTATAGATTCGAGTAACTTTCCCACAATAGACGTTAGGCTAATTGGTCGATAGTTAGACGCAAGTGATCTATCTCCTTTCTTAAAAACTGGTATCACATTAGCAACTTTCCAAAACTCTGGCACTCTGCCTGACTCTATTGATTTATTAAATATGGTTGACAGTGGGTCACAAAGCTCCTCTTTGCATTCTTTAAGCACCCTAGCAAACACTTCATCCGGCCCTGGGGATTTGTTTGGTTTGAGTTTTACTATTTGTTTAAGAACATCCTCCCTGGTAACTGCTAAACTCGTCAACCTGTCCTCGTCCCCACCCACATAGACTTGTTCGGCTGAAGGCATATTGTTAAGTTCCTCTTTAGTAAATACAGATACAAAATATTTATTAAAAATACTACTCATCTCTTCATCACTATCTGTTATTTGACCTGTCTCAGTTTTTAATGGACCTATCCTTTCCCTAGTCTTAGTACGATATAACTGAAAAAACCCTTTAGGATTTGTCTTTGCTTGCCCTGCTATGCGAACTTCATAGTTTCTTTTTGCTTTCCTTATCTCTTTTTTAACATTTCTAACCAGTTGTACGAATTCCTGTTCTAAAGTGACCTCCCCATTTTTAATCCTTTTGTACCAAGCTCTCTTTTTACCTATAAGGTTCTTCAAATTCTTTGTTATCCACTTTGGGTCATTAGTATACGATCTATTCAATTTGTATGGTATACTACGTTCCTGTGCTTTGTTTAGAATATTCTTAAATAAGTTATATATTGAATCCACATCGAAATCCCCATTTAAGTCACCTATCGCTGGGTTCATGTCTCGCTCCAAGACCGGCCCACACCCCATACCCAAGCCATTCCAATCAATTTGACCCAAAAAAATTCTTAGGCTATTAAAATCAGCTTTTCGAAAATCTGGCACTTTAACAGAATTTTCTCCTACTGGTCTATTCCATTCTATGCTAAATCTGATTTCTTTGTGATCACTGCTCCCTAGCTCACTCCCTATTTCGATGTCATTAATTTGCGTTTCCCTGTTAGTTAACACTAAATCTAAAATATTATTTTCCCGTGTTGGTTCCTTAATGTGTTGCGTAAGAAAGCAATCGTCAATTAATTCTAGAAAATCTTCTGCTTCACTATTCCCTGTTTTGTTCAACCAGTTTATTCCGCTAAAATTAAAGTCACCCATGACATAAATACTGTTAGATCTAGATGCTCTAGATATTTCATCCCATAGATGCTTTGCTTCCATTCTGTCTAAATTTGGTGGCCTATATATTACTCCTATTATAATATTATTAGCTTTTTCGTTTAATTCAATCCAAATAGTTTCTGTGTGTGGCTCTGTTTTGATTCCCTCTTTGAGACTACATTTCAAATTGTCCCTAACATATATGGCTACTCCACCTCCTCGTCTAATATATCTATCTGTGTGAAATAGTTTAAATCCATATATTTGATATTCAGCTAATAGTTCTCTATTTTCTACATTCATCCACGTTTCGGTAAGTGCAATAATATCTATTTTTTCTGTGCAGACAAGAGCATTTAATTCGTTAATTTTATTTCTTAGACTTCTACTGTTAGTGTAATATACCCTAAGTGAATTGTTATTTTGCGGACCTTCTCTTTCCCTGATCGTTTTGCCAATTCCTTTCTCCCACAAACACATACTTTTATTACCTCCTTCCTCCAAATCAATTCCCATACCTCTAACTACTAACAGTTTAAACCCAAACAAACACCTCTAACCACTTCTTCTAGCGAGTTCGCAACAGCAACAACCCCAGCTCTCGATAGATGCACCCCATCACGAGCATACATTTCATTTCTTCCATAGAAGTGTTCCCAGTTGTCTATGAAAGATATTGCATTTGATTTGCAATATCTTTCCAGCCGGCAATTGACACCAAGTGCCCTCGATATCCATTCATTTCCCACTCCCTTTCTTGGAAGAATGCCACATATGATCGGGATTCCTCCCTTGCTCCTAACTAACTCTATGGCTGTTTTATACCTCTGAATCAGTTCCTCACTCCTGACTCGACCAACATCATTTCCTCCCACGCTAATGCAAATAATGGGATTGTTCCCATTACCAGCCATAATATCATTCATGTTGTTTATAATATCACCAATGCCAGCTCCGGGATAGCAAACCCTTAACCTGTTCCCCCTATCTCTAGCACAAAACGTTCTATCCAAATACCTTATCTGGGAATCTCCCACAACTAATGTTTGCTTAGGTACTTCCTTTACTTTCTGAGGGGCCTGCGCTTCCTTTCTCTTCGTTGCTTTCCCAAATCTCCAGGTGATGAGGTGGTTACCACTGGGGGCTTGGGGCTCAATCCTGCCACAGAGATGGGAGGGGAGCAGAGGGGTAGTCGGGAGAATCAGAGAAGCAGCTTGGTCTGGGCACAATGTAGCGGGGGCTACAGAGCCCGGCCTTCCATCACAGTCCGACTCGAGGGCCTGGTCGCCCACCCTACGAGTCTGAAAAGTTAAATGAAGGTCAAAATGGCATACAAACGAAGCCTCTATACCCACCACGGAGCCATAATTAGAGGATAGGACACCCGATAAGACGGGGCCTCCAGGGGTGCATCATGGATATACACCCTGCAATCGCCACATTAAGAACCGTCAGACCGTCGAGATCGGGCTCAGCAACGAAGGCAAAGTTTTACAATAAAAACACGGGAGACCACCCGTCACGCAGGGTGCAGTCGCACCTCCACAAATCTCCAGTATCATCTATTGATACTGGTAATGGCTCAAAAGGGCCACCACTTACGGGCTATTCATGCCCGTGCCACCTTTTGGGTGGCTTCATCTTCATCTTAACATATTAACAAGGGAGACATCTCCCGTCACGCAGGGTGCATTCGCACCTCCACAGATCTCCAGTATCAGCTCTTAATACTGGTAATGGCTCAAAAGGGCCACCACTTACGGGCTATTCATGCCCGTGCCACCTTTTGGGTGGCTTAATCTTTATCAATCAATCAATCTTTACAATAAAAGCTTCTCCTCGCTCGACAACGTTGGGTACGACAGTTTTATGGGTGAAAGTGTGCCTCCCCAAACACCCAAAACAGAAGAAGACATCGGAAAGAATATTCAGGAATGGCAGAAGGTCGGCAAGACAAGAACAATCAGAAAGAATAGGTGGGGAGGAAAAATGAAACATGAGGAAGAGGAAAAGCAACCAGCAAATTTTTTTAAAACAGCAGCAGGAGCATGAGGCTTCAAAGGGACAAACTGTCCTATAGAGTATAGAGCATCACTCAGGCAGCCGCCCACCAAGCCCCCTCACGACGGTAACAGGATGGAAAGGGAGGGGTCAGGGGAAGGTGCATAGGAAGGAGTGAAGTTAAAAAAAGAAGAGGGAGACACTATGGAGAAGGCAGAAATTGGGTGAAATATGAACAGGGAGGATGAAAGAATACACAGCGAGGGAGGAAGGTTAAGGGAAATAGTGTGGGGGGGGGGAATGTAGGAAGGCTAAAAGCGGAATCGAAAAATGACAGGGGTAGTGATGGGGAGAGACCTTTCTGTAGTAGTAAATAATTAGGAGAGAGCGGTGAGTGTGGGAGATCGCCAACCTTTGGCCTGCCCCCACTGTAGCCTAGTGTTGGCTACGCAAGACTTATACAGTAATACATATTACCACTTTACTCACGTCATGGCTTACTTAATTCAGTAACACATACATACAACACAACAGTCTATCACATTATAATCAACAAAAATGTTGGGTAACTAGGATGTTGTTGGTTCCATTAGACTAGTCCTCACCAATTACGGACAGTATGTCTATCTTCACAATTGTCAATGTTTATAAAACTGTCAATTTTCTTAAATATTTTTACTTATTTAAATGACCACTTTATTATCTGAGCAAGATGTAAGCAGATATGGTATGCTTGGCAGGTGTACTTTGGTTGGTTTGGTGTAGAGCTTAATTAAAACTTATCAACTACGGGGAGGATTATTAAGATCGCAGATTAAGAGTACAATTTATTCCAGATTATCCAGGATTAAAGTATATTGTGTATATACATCGAGAAATGGTGTACACCCCTTCAGTGTAATGCGCTTATCAAACTATTTTATACTATCTTCCCTTGTACACTATGACTGGTCAACTGTTCAAGACGTGTTTGAAGCTACGTCTAGCTAGTAAGTGATGGGTTATCGGACGTCATTAAGGTTAAGTAAGTAATTATCAAAAGAAGGCACCAAACAGGGAAGGCTATGTAGCACCACCAAATGTGCGGAGTAATCAGAGGGCGCTAAATATCACCAAGGATGACAATACGAGAACAGAAACGCATAAGGCGAACGATTTCAAAAGTATTCCATTCACCAAGAATTCTATCGAGGGACAATTGACCGTGAGGGACGGTCGGAAAGCAAGGCACGCTCGTCCTGGAAGTCAGGACATTCAACAAGAATGTGCACGACTGTAAGAGGAACAATGCAATTTGGACAATAAAGAGCAGGGCGGCACTCCATTAAGTGACCGTGAGTTAAACGTGTATGGTCAATAAATAACCTAGCCAGAGCCGTTTCCTACTGCCAGTTACGGTGGTAGGAGGAAGATCACAGGGACACACGACTCTTAAGAGTAAGCTGTTTGTTACCAATAACAGAAGGCCAACAACCCTGCCAACTGGCAAGGATGGAGGAATGAATAACTGGGTAAAAGTCAGAATAAGGAATACCTTTACGGGAGATGGGACAAGTGTGGATAGCTTTCTTGGTGGCAGCATCCGCACGCTCATTTAAAGAGACACCAACATGGCTGGGAACCCAGCAAAACCGTACCGACTTAAATTTACTGGAGATAAGAAACAGCCAATGTTGAATCTCGATGACCACCGGGTGGACCGGATTAAAGGAATCCAAAGCCATGAGGGCACTACGAGAGTCAACTACCAACACAAAGGAGGATTGACAACGAGAAAGCAGGAGACGAAGAGCATAGAGAATAGCATAAAGTTCTGCTGTGAAGATGCTAGCCTCCAGAGGAAGGCAACACATATAAGTGTGATCAGGAAAAAGAACAGAGTAGCCCACACCATCAGCAGACTTAGACCCATCGGTGAAGATGGAAACGGAGTTGGGATGTGAAGAAAAGCGCTCAAGGAAGAGGCGTTTCAGAACTGTAGGAGGGGTAAAAGCTTTAGTAATGCGGGTCAGAGAAGTACAAAATTTGGGAAGGGGGACCCTCCACGGGGGCAAGGACGGAACAATACGAGGAGAAACATTGGTAACACAAACTTGAAGAGAATCTTGTAAGCGAGACAAATGGACAGAAAGAGGAAGGTGGTGAAGAGGAACAGGAACTACAGGAGGGGTAAAAGTCAAAGCACGACAGAGGCGAGAATGAGAATGCTGTAAGGACCATGCAAGATAGCGAAGACAGTAGCGATCACTACGGTCCTGAAGAGATAGGAAGCCTGTGTCAGCATACAAGTTGAGGGTAGGAGTTGAACGAAAGGCACCTGAGCTGAGGCGCAACCCAGTATGATGCAAAGGATCTCTGGTAGGTTAGGATAAGGGTATTTTAGTACGACAGTTTCTTGACGTTGGGGAACCTTAGGAGGACGGGCTGGTCAGTGGACAATGGCCGCTAAAAGGAAGCCTCGTAGGAGAGTCTACAACACCCACGAAACCTGGCTGACTGTGGCCGACTCATCTTTTTTTTAACACGTTTTGGGTTTGCTCCTTACATCACTCTCTTTTCCCCTCCCTTTCTCATTTAGTCCATGCAATTACCTTATGCTCCGTTGAATCAGTTTGTCAACATACACAATCGAAGTAGTGTGTTTCTGTAGACACCAAGTTCAGTAAACCAAGTTCATGCAATGTGTCATACATTAGAGCTAAATACAATAATAACTGTACTGAAATTAGCTTTTTCAACAGACATTCATAGGTTTTTATATCACTTCCAAAACTTGTTTCATCTTTCACTGCTTTTCAAGATGAAAACAAAGTACTTCATCATTTTTCCACACTGCTGAAACTGTTCGAAACGAGCCGACCACCCACCTGGTGCCCAGAACACGGCCTCTGGCCACCCACCTGGTGCTCAGAACACGGCCTATTTTGCAAATCTGTTGTTCAAGTTGAGAAGCACATTCAGACAGTTCCTTTTGATTTAGATGTGACCTACTGTAAACTGAGTACAATTTGTCCATAAATGTTTGAAAATTATTAATTCCATGAACTTCTCAATCACATATTGCAAGGTTTAATTTGTGATTAAGACAATGCCAAATTATTATATTAGGGTAATATTCCTTAGAGAATTGTTGCAACACCAGATTTGACACGAAGCATGACATTTGCAAATGCTACAAGGTTCTGTTTCATATACCAGTCCATTAAATCCATGATAATAAAGACAGCTCAATAGATGCCTAGTAAGTTGTTGCTTTCTAATCAAGTAGTTCAATTAGATCTAAGAACATGTAATGGGTATTACCCTCCTTATCACTTTCACATTTCTAGTAAACTATTAAGGTTGTTTTACTGCTCAGGCTTGTTGATTCATCAATGAGAACATCAATTTTGACATTTATCTGCTTGATATGCTGCCAAATTTTATTTTTCATATTATTGGCTATGTGATTATCTCTGTGGCACTACTTAAAACTAATTTGTGTATGATAAAAAGAAAGCATAGATAAATTTTATTTTATTGCTTTTAGTTAACAATTTAACTCATTTAAGATTAGTGCAAAATGATTGATAAATACAAAAAAATTTCAAATTATTTTACAATGCTGCACCATTAAATGATTATTTCATATCCCAAAAATGGATTTTTTTATTCAACTTCAAAATATTTAGAATTAATCCATTCTTTACAAACATAATTCACACACACACCTTCCACGATTTGTGTTTATATACTAAACACTGGATAACAGCTCAAATATTATACATGTAAAATATATTTTTCCTTTTAATTTAGAAAGTAATATTGGAATTACTCCACAGTATTCAAATCCAGCTATATTTTAAGTATCATCAACATAAACCTTAATATAAAATATGTATTGAATGTCAAAGTCTGCAATTCAATTTTGTGTGTAATTAATTTATAAATATTTTAACACTTCACAATATTATTATTTAGGACAGTTTTAGTAAGAGAAATCACCCATACAAATACAGTATACATATTCCTTGCATCTTTACCCTCAACACACAAAATTGTTTTCAGTACACACCAATGTTTGGATAATTCCACTTATTCTACAAACAAGAACTGGAATTATCCAAACATATTGGTGTGTAGCATATTGTTATAGCATTTGTAGAAGAACAAATGTTCTTCTACAAATACTACACATGAAAAATCTTAACATTAATCAATTTGCTCTTCTCTCCTATAATATAAAAAACATAATTATTGAGTTTTGCTTGTATACTGTCAAGTGGAGTGCTGGATGCTGCTCCTTAAAATGCAATTTTAATTAAAACCTTAATATAAACTATAAAAAATGCTAATTTTTTCAACTTGTCTTCTGCTACAACAAATATCATACTGTATTTATTTTAATTTGATATCTGACAATTTCTAGTTTAAATTTTAAACTGACCATATTAATTTAAATAATTGCCAAAACAAAATACAAACTAACTGGCTGAAGCTTCATACAGTACTTACGGCTGACATTTCTACACTACGTTTACTGAAGGCTGAGTATACTTTACTAATGCTTAAGACTTACCATTCAAATATCTGGCAGTCTGAAAACAAACATTACCATCCCAACATGTTCTACTAATACCAATGTCAATTTCAAACCCAATGAATGAACCAACCTGGTGAAACATTTAACAGCTATATAACCTGGGTCATATGTATATATATGACCTGTTTATAACAGGTCATATGCTTTCCTTTTTAATTTTACAGATCAGGTGACCTAGAAGGCTTCTTGAATATATAAATGCAGTAAATATATTAATGCCAAATTTCAATAATTAGAGAAATCAGGGAAAAAATCATATTAGTCCTCTTCAATGCCCTACCTTGAGGTTACTTTGAGGTGCTTCCAGGGCTTAGCGTCCCCGCGGCCCCGGTCGTTGACCAGACCTCCTGGTCGCTGGACTGATCAACCAGGCTGTTGGACGCGGCTGCTCGCAGCCTGACGTATGAGTCGCAGCCTGGTTGATCAGGTATCCTTTGGAGGTGCTTATCCAGTTCTCTCTTGAGAACTTGACGCCCTATCTGTCAGTTGCTCATGTATTCAAATGGTTTAACTCAAGTTACTACAACAAACCTGCAGCCAGAACTGCAACAGCACTATTTGTTCTGCAAGGCTAAAAAACATTTATTTTCATTAAAACCACAAAATACAATTCTTTCACAATAACATTACTTCAGCTTAAAGCATGTAACTAATGCATTTTATTACTCAAAGCATGTACAGAAGTGTTCCCCACTCAGATTCTGATACAGAATTTTGTAATGACAACAATACTTGGTTCAGTACAAAGTTTACAAGCAATAATGCACTATAGACCTTGGCATGATGAATATTAACGGAAAGATGCCCAATAATAATAATAATGATCATACAGATAAATCATTCCCACAGTTTATGGAGTCTGTGAAGACTGTAAATTATTCTGCTCATGTATTTAAACTGGTAATGAAGCAAGTCATGGAAAAAAAATTTCATTGAAGTCTGATGGTATATGATTAATGAAACTAATTATCCATATCTATTAACTAAAACATAATCATGCATGTGCTGGTCAGCAAATAATGATGCACACCTGCCTTGGTACAAATCATCGTATATTACTGACCAAAATTTAACACCGTTTCTGGAGAGTACAAATACAGAACCTATTCATAAGTATAATTTTCAGACAGAGTATTTTTTAATAACAAAAACAAAGCACCAAGTAAAAATAAAAAGGAGAATTATAATAAATCTAATATTAATTTGATATAGGCAAGAGAAAATAAAGTCCACATAATAATGATTACCGAGAATTACGGGTGTCTTCGTTTTCCCATTTATTTACAGTGTCTGTATAATGTGAACAAGTAAGTCCATAAAGTGGGCTTAACTGCAACATCAAAAGCATGACTTGCAATAATGCACTTTTAATCTATCTAAAATCCTTGCACCATCTTTACGACAGTGTTATCTAACATCCTGAGAAATGATCCCCCATTGCATAAGCATTATTTCTAACACACAAGCACCATTTTCATTATAGCTGCATAAGTTGCACTAAACAAAATTATCTACATTAAATGTGCACTATATTCACAGTTAGGTAGTTGTCTGTCTCTGGACATTGCCAATGGAAATAAAGCCATAGCATCTGTACTAGTGCAGAGAATAACAAATATAATGAAACTTCAATATACAGTATATTTTAAAACCATATTGAATCATGAAAGCTACATATTAAAACTTGTTACAATAAATTTAATAATGTTAATTTTTCCACAATTCAGTGAATGTTTTTATGAAATTATAAAAAAAAAGTTAGTTATTTTTTGTAAAATTGAAGCAGTTACATCTAATTTAATTCTCTTATTTTCAGGCAAATAGATGGGCCTTAAACTGTAGAATGACATAGGCAGGCACCTAAAGTTATAAATACAATCAGAAGAATACCAAAATTTGCCTCGTTTCTGGACACTTAACACCACGAAAGGTGTCTAATTTAATTGAAAATGCCACAGATGCATTCCAACCAGACCATTCCACCTTATATATTAATATCAGGCCTTAATGGTCAGTGGTTCTCAAGGAATGAATCACGGACTATGGCTGTTTGGTTTCTAATCTGTGAACATGTGGGGAAGTAGAAAGTTACCCAATAATGTGAAAACAAAACTAAATAGTACTGACACATCCCACTGCCATGTGTAGTAATATCAAATCTTAATGCTCAGTGATTTGTGAGAAATGATCTATTGATCATTCGAATACCTGGCACCTGTCTCGGATACCATCTGGATACAAGTTTCCTGATCCCCACAGGGCCTGAACATCCAGGAACCTGGTACAGATATGTTATTCTAAAAGTATTGCCTAATAGTAAAGAAATTAAAGTATAATATAGACCATAATATATAGTTATACTTGCAAAATTCCTTTACAAATGGGTGATATGTCTTGCTGTCTGGAGGCAGGTGCCAGGGTGTACAGATAATTAATTGAAGTGTAACAACGTTCACAACACCATTATTTTGTGGTGTTGTGAATATTTTCACATTTTCAACAACAATTAATATTTTTGTTGGTATTGCATATTTACCTGTAGTCAGTTAAGAGTACATACTTCTTCTCCCCAAGCCTGGCCTGCAGCAAGGCTTGCCTTGTGGTAAGCTGATCTAAAAGGCTGTTGCTTGGAGCAGCCTGAAGACCCATGTATCCATTACAACAGAACCGGTCCAGCACTTCCAGCAAGAATTTGTCTGTCTCTTCAACATCACTTGTGTATAGGCAATATTTTGTATATACAGTATCTATCCCAATGTAATTTTATAGATAAATTTTTGCAATGAAAAAGTACAAAACTTTATGGCATCTCAAAGGTATAAAATACAATATTCAGTTCAGACATTCATTAACCTCATTTAACCATAAAATATATATTACAGCAGAATTAGTTTTTCATTAAAAAAATTTCCCTTAATAGCATTGCACATTCACTACAGTACCTTTAATATTAATTTTAAATTTTCCAGCACTTACTTCTACTTCTATAATAGTACCAGTACAGTATTTGTGACTTTTAAGTCATTCCTCTGTACATTCTTTTGATGCAGAGGTGGCATGAAAAAATAATATTAGCAAGAACTTTATTATTTTTTGTGGCAAATATATACTGTATATCTGTATATATACATATATATACTGTATATCTGTATATATACATATATATACTGTATATATATATATTTTTTTTTATGCAGAGTGGTAGACAATTGTAACAAAGAGGTTGTAGATGCTAAAACCATCAGTAACTTCATCATATATCAGTGTCATATAGCAAAGAGTACTGGGAAGATGGGAGACCATGAGTATATCTCTCAACTTGTAACTACACTTTGATAGAAACTTTTCTCCTCATAAGTAATTAAGAAAAAACAAATTAATTTTCTTAATTTTAACAGGTCATATGCTGAGTTCTATATCCTTTCTCTGTTCAGTACTTTTGTTAATAACATTTTTCATAATGTGAGCTCTGTTGACCAATCCACACATTAGAAAATGAAGGGACGACGACATTTCGGTCCGTCCTGGACCATTCTCAAGTCCAGGACAGACCAAAACGTCGTCGTCCCTTCATTTTCTAGTGTGTGGATTGGTCAACATACTTCAGCCACGTTATTGTGACTCGAACGCCTGCATGTGAGCTCTGCATTAATATCCTACTTTCCTATTATCTCCACTTTTTATTCCAATGCAATAGTTCTTGGTTGTGAGAAGTACCAAGTGTTGATGACAATGTTAACAAACACTAAGATCTCCAGATAATGGTATTAAACACCACAAAATTTGTAAGGTCTCCCTTTTACTTTTCCAAATACTGAACAGACACTGATATGTAGCTTGAAGATTAATCAAAATGCAAGTAATTTAATTTATAGCCTGCAGCATGTTTCATTGGTTTATATCAACAGAGAGTTGAAATATTCTTGTTATTACGGCAAGCACAAAGGGCCGTCAACAAAATAAACACCAAGATGCGACTAGACTATTTGTGGATGACATTTTATCGTATCCCGAAAAGGGTGAGGTTACCGACATCAACCCAACCCTTCTTTTTTTTTTCTTTTTTTACTATAGTATTTTACACGCACTAACCCAGATTCTCCCTGATATAGTAAAGCCCGTATAGGCATTTTGTAATAATACAAATAAAATCTATTTTCATGGCGTGCGATCACAATATTCTTTTTGCATGTACAATAATAGATTTAATTTGATTACCATTCTAGATCTTTAGAAATTTGCTTATCTTTCACAGTTCAACAGTCACTCCTTGTGTTACTCAATGGTATTCACAAATAACTATTTTTGGCATCACCAACATAAGTAATTTATAATTTCATATTCTAAAGCCCTGAAAATTTACAGCGATGCTGGAAGTAAAATATGGATATGACAATACTGTATAAAGCTGTATGGACGCAAACCTGCACAGACAGTATTTATATTAATGCTCTAAATACTATACAAGCAAAATATAAAAATATAATAAAGTTTCATAAAATAATAAATATTTAATATTATGTACATTACATGTAATATATTCAGAAAGTAAAATGTGATTCAAAACTTTAATCTCCAAATTATTAATGCACTTTTATGTCATCCTTCCTAAGATATATTATACTTCTTAAACCACAGCTAAGGAACCGTAAGGCCAGCACTTGCTAAAAACGTTTATTCTCATAAGACAAGCAAAAACAAAAATAATACTTTCTAGATGAGCAAAACTGGTGGAAATGTCAATATAACTAAAGCTGTACATTATGTCAGGGGATACCCATTTTTTATATCTTCTTCCTCTTGATCGTGATCAAAAGCTATGCGAGGAACAACTTAGGCCTCTGATACGCACTGCTTTTTGGTTTTATATAAGCAAAAGGTGCATGGTTTATTGTGGCCCCGGCCCACACCTTGTACTTGGGGCAAAGTTTGTTAATAGCAGTGTAAAGTGATAATCATTTGCCATAGACAAAACTATCAAAACATCCGATGCAATTTACCATTGACCACCGAGTTCATAAGAAAGGAATTATTGTGGTCTACCTATTCAAATAGAAAATGTAATGATAGCTAGATAACGTGAAGGTCAGATTGATGATTCAGATAGCCATTACCTTTGGGCATTTGATCTAAGAGTTTAAAAATACAAATTTAGGCTCAATTGTAGGCTCCTATCCTATCACTGGTTTGAGTTATGGTTAAAATAGGTAGCCGAGAGATGGGCTTAAAAATCCAAATGATCAACATATTCTATGAATTTTTTTTGGCAAGTAACAGAGCTCCATTAACTTTTTGCCATATTGAAAAAATAGCATTATCTTTCAACATTCATCAGAGTAACTCATTTTCATCAGTATCTGTGAAAAGTAATTGCCATATGACAAGCAGCACCAGTAAATACACCCAAGCAGCACACACAATACCCTCAACTTGGCTCCCAAGTTCACCTCTAGCACCAATCTCCATATATCAGGCGACACTGATAACATTGCTCTTTTCAACTGAATTTTCTAACAAAGAGAAAGCTCCATCCATTGCAAATTTTCTTAGCGCTTCCCATCCTGCAACGCCAACTTTCAAGCCTGCAATTCGACACCCAAAAGTAATACTATCTTTTAAACTGCGACCACTAGAGAGTGAAAATATAGTAGCAGCATTGAAGGTATCCCCAGCACCCAATGTGTCTATCACTTGGACAGGAGGGAAGGCAGGACTATGCACCAAATTGCCATCACTGCTGCTTGCACTTGCACCTTCTTCTCCCCATGGACATATCACAACGGCCCTGGATAACAACACAGATACAATAAATTGTCTATTTTTTATGGATAGATTGATTATATATTTGTAATGCTGAGACTAATATATACAGTATATATATATACACACACACACATTACAGTAGAACCTCGAGTGACGAGCACCTCAATTGGTGAGCAATTTGGGTAACGAGCACCCCGATCACTGACAATTCGTCTTGTTTGGTGAGCACTCGTTTGAATAACGACAACACCACACGGTGGGGTCTCGCTGCTTCTCGCACATTCTCGGACGCCTCCGACGATGCAGATAAATTGTGTTGTTTTTGTTGACCAGACTCCACACTAGAAGGTGAAGGGAGGACGACGTTTCGGTCCGTCCTAGACCATTCACAATCGACTTGAGAATAGTCCAGGACGGACCGAAACGCCGCCGTCCCTTCATCTTCTAGTGTGTGGTCTGGTCAATATATTTTAGCCACGTTATTGTGACTCATCGCCTGCATGTTGTTTTTGTTTAAAGATGCTAATGGTGCTGGGATGTAAATGGGTGACTGCTGTGATGTTGCAAAGCATTGACTTTTTTGTAGAAAAAAGAAATGAAATTTAAAAAAAAAAAAGTAAAAAAAATTCATTTGGTGTTTGTCAAATAGGCTGCTCCATGTTTCTTAACAGAAAAAAATGAAAAATTTTGAAAAACAGAACAAATGTCAAAAAGGTTCGTTCGGTGTTCGGCAGGTAGGATGCTCCGTGTTTCTTAAAAAAAAATAACAAATGAAAAATAAAAAAGTTTAAACAATTTGAAAAACGGACAAATGCCATATAGGTTCGTTCAGTGTTTGTCGGGTAGGCTGCTCCATTATTGAGAAATAAATGAAAAATACAAAACAAATGGAACACATTTGAAACAAAGAAAGATTGTCATAATGGAGCAGCCTACCCGACAAACACTGAACGAACCTATATGGCATTTGTCCATCTTTCAAATTGTTTCAACTTTTTTTTTTTTTTTTAAACATGGAGCAGCCTACTTGACAAACACCGAACGAACTTTTTGCTATAAAAAAATGGGGGAAAAAAAAATAACACATTTGAAGAAAGAAAAAGGTCATAAAGGTTTGTTCAGTGTATGTAAGGTAGGCTGCTCCCTTATTTAAAACATCGAATATCATACAGTGTTAATGTTTTTCAGTGGTAAAACGGATTAATTTGATTTCCACTATTTTAAATGGGGAAATTCATTTTGAAAGATGAGCGTTTCACATAATGAGCTCGGTGCTGGAACTGATAAAATTCGTTATTTGAGGTTCCACTGTATATATATATTTATTTCACAGCCCAGGTGAATGGACCACACACTTCATATTCCCTTACCTACTGATTACATAATATTTATTGCAGAAACTCCATTAACCATGTGAAGAATCAACCAGTAACAATGAGCCAAGTAACAGAAAACAGATGATTTTTAATGTATACTGCAATGCTAATAATGCATTCTATTATACCATTCCCACATTATGGAGAGTAAACACTAAATCTGATAGGAAGCAGCTCCCTATATGGTTCTTTATTCTAGGACTAATAAATAGATATATGACAAGATACTTTAGAATATTATATTGCCGTTTGAATAACGACAACACCACATGGTGGGGTCTCGCTGCTTCTCTGCTTCTTATGAAAAGAAGTGTTGGTATTTAAACATGGTGTGTTTCTTAGACATAGCTCGGTCATGCAGCAAGGCTAAAAAGCAGTGCATACTGCAATGTGCCAAAACACACCAAGTCTATAGTCTAAGGATCATAAACAACAGAATGTTACCAATTCACTTAATGTGGTTAACATGGACATTTTCTTCTATAATTCAAATAAATAATGTACCTAACTTCACACACACAGGAGCTTCTTCATCAACATGCAATGAAAGAATATACAGTAAAGCGACATGTAAGTGAATGTCACGGTACTGCCGTACACAACTCCTATATACACCAACCCTGCAACTTACTTGGGAAATGCTTGAGCTTGGACTTTCTCAAGCGTTTCTTGCATACTTCTGTATCCTTTATACATGGCATAGTCCTTGGAGACAAAGAGCACATCTGGCAAGGAAATGAGTGACTCAAGCTCAGGTTTTGCTTTCTCTATTTCAACAGAAATAGTGACAGGGATCCCATCCCGAAGGTTTTTATTGTGCTGCCTTATGCGGTCAATCATTTTTGTAACATTTGGCACATTTCGCCCCTGAAAAAGTGATCCTGCATGAAAATAAGTACATAAAAAAATGATTCACAATATTTTAACTGAAAACCATCCAAAGACGGCTTCTTACCAATATACTTTCACAAAACATGAAGACAATTATTGTAATAAAAAATAAAAATGGAATATTTTGCAAGAAGTATTTCAGTGAGCAGAATAACGAAAGCTGTACATCAATATGCATACAGTACTAAGTATACGAGTCAATTTAATAGCTATTTTTTGTATTATTTTAACCACCAATCGGTTAACAACCAGGTACCAATCCCTGCTGGGTGAACAGAGGCATAGAATTAAGAATTGCCCAAGATCATGCTGAAATTCCTCTGTTGATACCCGACATCCACTTGAAGACCTCGGTTACGTTTCCCTTCACCCTATTCTTATTCAAGGAATGCGAGCCGAGCTTTTTTTTAGCCTCTCCTCGCATGGAAGGTCCCAAATGCCAGGGATCAGTCTGGTCATTCTACAATGAATTTTGTCGAAAGAATTTGGTACAAGCCATCCTCCTGTTTCGATAGTACTTATAGTAACGACGAGGACCATAGTATATATATACTGTACCGACGTACAACGAAATTAGAAAGTAGAAATCGGCACTATTGAGTTGGACAAACTGGAAAACTATTATGTACTTTTATTGCTTTGACAAACTAAACTAGTGTAACCTAACCTTCCCAGGCCTAATACACGATATCTGAGGCCTAATATAATACATGTGTGTGCTATACTAGGCCTAAGCATATTTAAGTTTGTGTTTTAGCTTCATTTATTTTAAAACAATTCTTTACTAGTCAGTATATTACTATCTAAAAGCTAAGAACATACAAATTCTGACTATTGACAATCATCACAATATATACTATCTAAACAGGATGATGGGTTGTTTGGTAATATAGTGATCAGAATTGGAAAGCCCAGTCTAAGTGGGGGGCCTCACCAGGGCTAAATATAACTGGAGGACAATGTGCATTTATTACCGATGTTGCCAATTATAAACCCCAAGATTTCTACTTAACTTGCTACATGCACCATCACATGATACGAAGAGGAGTTATATCAGTACCTCCCCAAAAAATCCACTAAAATGGTGTAATAGCCAAAAAACAGAAGCTCTTCAGAAATACTGACTTCTCGCAAACTCAAGATACAGTATATAAACAAGTTTTACAAGTCCCTTCTGTACAGATGGAGCATGTTGTTGTAATTCAAAACTCAAAGGGTTAAGAAGGTGGTCTGATCAATCTAACCACATGTAAGCGAGTCATATTGAGGACAAAGGTATTTTTATTTTCTCTATGCACTACTATGCAAAACAAATACAGCTGTAGTTGTAGATAAGGAATTCTATGTGAGCATGTGTGAAAAAAATTCCTTTCGACTGCATATATATGGAACTTGAAATAACATAAAATAAACAATGCACACGAGAATAATAGTGTACAGTACTAAGAGGACCCAGTCACATGTAAAATAGGTACAGAAAGAAATAAGATAAGAATGATAAGAAATATCATTCAATTGCTGAACACTTAAAGGATAAGGGAATTAACCACAAAACATAGTACCATAACAACTTACTTAGTCTCCTGGGTAGAGTAGTACTACCATATATGCAAGCTGTATCAATTATAAATGTGCAGATGGTCATCAACCAACACTTCACTTTAACACTTTAAGGTGATATTTGCCCAATTACTGTAATATTTCAGAATTATATAAAATGACTAGACATGCACATTATCTTCATAAAACACATAAGAAAAATGTACAATTGTGTTACCTACTAACCTTAAAGCAATTAGCCTTAAGGGACCTTCAGAACTTTACCTCAAAATGAACCCACTTGAATGGTGATAAGTCAATCTTGTCAAAATCTTCCACAGAAACTTCTGGAAGATTCTTATTGGCATGCACAATTGTACGTGACCCTGTTGCAGCACTAAGAATAATGCACGACGCTGGACAGTCACAACCTTCGTGTATGACGGCATAATCTGTGTTTACATCAAACTTGGCAAAGTCTTCAAGGAGGAATCTGGTAAAAGTTTAAATGTTAAAAAAAAGTGATTATTAAAAAAAATAAAGTTAGTGAAAAAGTTTGAAGGATTAGTGTCACATGCTATTGCAAATAATAATTGTCTGCAACAACAGGAAATGTAATAAGTAGATCTTAGTGTTTGTTGACATTGTCATCAGCACTTGGCACTTCTCATAACCATTGTGAGAAGTATTCCATTTGCATTAGAATAAAAAGTGGAGTATAGGAATGCAGAATATTAATGGAGAGCTCACATTATGAAGAATGTTGCTGACAAAAGTACTGAACAGAGAAGAGACATGGATATTTCAGTCAGGTTGATGTCTTGTCATCCATTGTTAACCCTTACTTATTATTCCTCTCCAAAACCAGTGATACAGCATAACGAACCTCATTACTTACTGGAGACATTCCTCATAACATATAAAATAATTCTAATACATTTGCTTTCTTAACGATGTACTTAATTACTGTATTTGAGTTAACATGTATTACACACTTGTATGCAAACAGCACTGTGAAAAATATTCAGAAATTACCTGTAAAGGCACACCAAAAATCATATGCAAAAACAAACCAAATTCTTTTGAATGTAGTACAGGAAGAGGAAACAAGAAGAGATATATATTAAAAATTAAAAGGTCTGAGGGTTTAATGTGGGCCATCCAACACAAAGCAGGAAATGGCATTACAATTGTTTAGTTAATATCTTATACCCCATGACTTCTGGCTCTTTATAATGACTATTCTACTCTCAAAAATTCTATGACAATGACTCAAAGCTATGCAGATATGTATACTGTATAGAAAAAAAAAGTGCAGTATTATGTCTGCCATAATTACAGTACTGTACAGGCACTCTTATATTCTACTATACCTCTTCTCAGGGGAGTCAGCGATGGTGCCAAAAAAGGTTGGCTTAGCCCCGAGGAGCCCCAGGACAGTACAATTGTTGGAAGCATTACCGCCTCGCTGCCAACGCTGATCCAGACATCTAATAAAGTTGATCAATTGAAATAATGAAATAAATAATAATTTACTAGTTATGGTATGGAGCTTAAGACCAAAGTAACGGGGTAAGACAATATTTTAGCAAGTTAAAATTATTTTGATGATCATTAAGTAGAAATTAAAAATGTATAATATTTGAAGATTCAGATTATTTATAGTTAATTATTATATTTTATACAGTTTAAATGTTAAAAAAGAATATTAAAAACCAATAGAATGGCATGCAATAGTAACAACAAATTACAAATTTGTTCCCCTTTAAAAATAAATTGACCAAATGTTTCATAATTTAAGTATGAATTATGTACCTAAAGACAAGAAGGCCAATGCAGTGCTTACATATCGGTAACTACAGGAGAGTGAGATTTAGCTCTTAATGCCCCACTTCCTACAAATTTATATCTGCTGTACTCATTACATTACTTGACTTTTAAGTTCACCAAATTTTTCCTTAAAGTTGTCAATGGAAGTGGCTTTAATGCCTTCCTTCAATACATTCCACTTGCTGGCCTGTATTGTGCAGGGTATGAGAATTTCCTTATATCTCGATAACTCAATTGTGTATTCAACACAATTGTCCTACCTCCTTTAAATTTAAATGTTTGCCTTGTCCCCATTTTCAATTCTCATCAGTATCTTGTGGATGTATAATTGTTTTTTCACCACCACAGCATTCGGCACCGCAGTGGTCAGTGCAGTCACTTCACAATCAAAAGGTCTTGAATTTGATTCCCATGGCAGGATAGGCACATTTTAACATGTTTCTATTCACCCGATTCCTCTGTTTACCTGGCAGTAAATAAGTACAGTACACAAGAGTTACCAAATCAACGGCTAATTCTGTCCCTACCAATGGGAAACAATCAGACGCATTCATGAAAACCAGAGCAGGGTAAAGAAAAATTAATTCTAACTGAGAAAGACTACAGAAATTTCACTATGTAGCATTCTGATAAAAAATCTTGTTTCACATCTGGTAACATCCTTCAATTGCAATATGATTGCTGCCCCTTAGTTAACCTTAGATTGTGTGATTATCAGTTACATACATACAATATGTATGTATGTAACTTCACATACATATACATACATACACATATGACATCACTTGATTAAGAGTATGTATGTACTGTATATGTGTGTGTGAAGAGATTAAGCAATGACTTCACTCTTGATTAAGCAATTTTTATAGGTCTAAACCAACACATCAAACAGTGGAACTTGAAAATAAAAAAAAAATTGTAAAAAGTAATTTCATCAATAATGAATCCTTCCTACCTTTGGTCTGTGTCTTCAAGAGGAAACTTGGAGACTTGACTGACGATGTCAAGACAGCAATACCCTACACAGAGTATATTTTGCTTTGAACTCATATTTGATATTCAACTAATTATTAAAGGTCTAATGCACCGTTCAACACATGACTAAACCAAATACTGTAGCTGTATGTAATTGTCCAAATTTGACCAGGCGATATTGTTTACAATTTCTGATGAACCTTGACAGTGCCACAATTACACGTGGTGCACATGAGAGTTTCTTGGACACTGGTCTTACCTGTGGAAAATAATAATGCATTAAATACAGGTACATAATAATCTCCCTTCCTCATAATCGTAGCATGTGCTTGAAGAGTGAATGGGTGGAAATACCCAGCATGTGAGTGTAACATGTAACAATGTGTACTGAGGGAAATAGGTTCTGGGAGGAGATGGGATAGGGGCAAAAGCCCCTAAGAAAAATTACCTTGCATGCAGCACTTTGGGGTTCAGTAGCTTTATTTATTCAAAAATTCTCTACAGATCCCTTTTTTTGTTAATTACATAAAACTCAACGTCTAATTTAGCATCTTGTGTGTTATGTCAACTACTCAGAGGCCAAGGTAGTAGATATTCAACACACCAACTTTCCCACAATAATGAATGGCAGGTTAACAATTAATTGGCTCAATCTGACATTTCCAAAAGAGTCAGCCGAGAACATAACAGTGTAAGCACTGGCATAAGTAGTCACAGAAACCAGACCTAACCCAAACAAATAGAAACTTCATGAAAACAGGAAAGAAACTTATGATACAGTATTAAAGAAGACACCACAAACACAGCTCTACTACTGTAGCCAGAAATTGGTAACCCCATACACACAGACAAATACATTAGACAATTAATGGTGCTCGATTCTCGGCATATGAAAAAGTCATCAGGCGCTTCAAAACTTCATATGACAGACATGGATACCATGAGCATAGCTCCCATCCTTAAGCATTAAACTAACACAGAGGCAGAATAGGACTTGCCAACAATTATATATATATAGTGTGAACAAAAACAAATCTACAGCAGAGAATCCAGCTGTAACTGGACTACTAGAAACTTCACATGGCTGGATGGCATCTCCTACTCTTGCCATGCACCATTTAACATCATCAATAAGGTCACCATCTATCTAGTGGTCACGATGGGGACAGGACGCTGGCAGCTTGTCTCAGGAAAAATGGGGGAATCTTTCACAAGCCGCTGGTTTTCTGTCCCGTCATGGCCACTGGATAGAAGGTGGCCCTCTGGTAAATTCAGGTAAATACTCTGTTGTTTTCTTATTATATTGCTCCCAAATTCATCCCTGTCTAATTTACGGTATCTGCATCGGACTTAACCACTGCCAACTACTTCAAACCCATCATTATCCAACAAGATTTAGCTATCAAAAATATAGCAACTTCTGTCTTCAAAAGGAAGTCATATGACACGACCAGTCCCTTAAGGATTAAAACAATACCTGTACTGTACAAAACACAACTGTACTTTGTTGACTTAGTTCTTATTTCAAAATTATTATTAAGGGAATTAGCTACTCAATAGATATACTGTACTGGCCTGTTAGTTTTTGTTGTAGTACCAATTTTACTATCTTCTTCTGGGTAGCTGGAGCAAATGTTGATCATGTCAACACAAACATGTCCAACACACAGTATCTTATGCAGTGAGAGTGCCCCTACACCAGACATCCTTCTGCTGATTGGAAAAAGATATGAAAGTTACGTGTAGATGTATATCTTATAATAACTCTGCTTATTGTCTTGGTTCATCACTTCTTATTTTGAGTGCTATTACTCCAGTCACACTGTAGCGAGTACACAAAAATACAATATACACAGATGGAGCCCAATAGGCTCGAGAACCTGTACACCAAGAGTGATCATGTCTTGTTGGACATTAAATACACTTTACGATATAATCTAGTAGAGAATGGGGATGTTGAAACAGTTGTTAAACTCGATTTCAAGAGAGGATGCTATGGGGAACTTAGACAATTTTTTCATGGGTATGATTGGACAGACTTGTTGCTAGGCAAGGAAGTAAATGAGATGTATGCCAAATTTTGTGAAATATACGATGAAGGCACACAAACATTCATACCAAAACAAAGATGAAGACTTAGGAAACAGGGCTGGTTCAACAGAAACTGCGAGAGGGCCAGAGATCAAAAGACACAAGCATGGAATCATTATAGGAAGAGGCCAATCCCCCAAACATACCAACAATACAAAGATGCGAGAAACAACTACACGTCAGTAAGGAGAGAGGCAGAGAGGAAATTTGAGAATAGTATAGCAGACAAATGTAAATCAGATCCAGACCTTTTCTAGAAATTCATTAAAAACAAGCTGCAGGTAAAGGATAATATTCAGAGGTTGAACATGGGAGACAGATACACGGAAAATGAAATGTGTGAAGCATTAAACGAAAAGTTCCAAAGTGTGTTTGCACAAAATGAGATCTTCAGGGAACCAGACACAATAAGAATTCCAGAGAACAACAAAGCACATAGAGGTGTCTACAGACAAAGTGAAAAAAATGCTCTTTGAACTAAGCAAGAACAAAGCAGTTGGCCCAGATGGCATTTCTCCATGGGTTCTGAGAGAATGTGCACCTGAGCTCAGCATTCCACTTCAGCTGATTTCAGACATCCCTGTGTACAGGAGTTGTAGCTGATGTGTGGAAAAAGGCTAACACAGTTCCAATCTACAAAAGTGGCAGCAGGGAAGACCCCCTCAATTATAGTCCTGTATCATTGACAAGTCAAAATACTGGAAATAAATAATTAAAACTAAATGGGTAGAACACCTGGAGAGAAATGATATAGTATCAGAGAGTATGGTTTTCGATCTGGAAGATCCTGTGTATCGAATTTACTCAGTTTCTATGATTGAGCCACAGAGATTTTACAGGAAAGAGATGGTTGGGTTGACTGCATCTATCTGGACCTAAAAAAGGCTTTCGACGGAGTGCCACATAAGATGTTGTTCTGGAAACTGGAACATATTGGAGGGGTAGCAGGATTTGGGTAAATTTGGGTAATTTTATGGACCCCCACAAGGCCAGGTGTGAGGCGGCCACAAGGCCAGGTATAAGGCGACCCCAAGAGCAGGTGTGAAGCGGCCACAAGACCAGGTATAAGGCGACCCCAAGAGCAGATGTGAGGCGGCCACAAGAGCAGGTGTGAGGCAGCCACAAGGCCAGGTATAAGGCGACCCCAAGAGCAGGTGTAAAGCGGCCACAAGACCAGGTATAAGGCGACCCCAAGAGCAGGTGTGAGGCGTCCACAAGAGCAGGTGTAAAGCAGCCACAAGAGCAGGTGTAAGGCAGCCACAAGGCCAGGTATAAGGCGACCCCAAGAGCAGATGTGAGGCGACCCCAAGAGCAGGTGTGAGGCAGCCACAAGGCCAGGTATAAGGCGACCCCAAGAGCAGATATAAGGCGACCCCAAGAGCAGGTATAAGGCGACCCCCAAGAGCAGGTGTGAGGCGGCCGCGGGTGCCATACCCTACACCTGACTTACCCTAACCAGCAAGGCATATATACCCTTCATGCCACTTCACACCATTCCTTCAACAACCTACCCCAACGCCCCACAATTCCTCGGTCACGTTCCATTACCACAAAACAATCTTCATACTCGTAAAATCAACAACAATATGTCATCCCATCATGATAAACAAACCACAGGACCATCACAAACCGTTCCATACAATTGTGGTAAAGGTTATACTTCAGGAAAATACCACTACACGATATTAGAGGCCATATGTGAGGCTCTACGCCTCAACTTACACAATGCCACCACAAAGGTGAAGAATATAGATGATAAACGTGAAGAGCCACAGGCCGCCGCCGATACCTGCTCAATATTCACGTGTACTGACCTCTCACATGGGGATAATGATACATTATCTAGCTCTTCATCTAAGATTAATTGATTGATAACGATTAAATTTAGTTCATTTATTATGCACCCTCCCATACCCATCTTGTGGGAGGTGGTGGAAAGGGTTACAGAGGCACATAATGGGCTCAGGGACTAAACACCACAATTCATTCAGCTAAGTTAAAATAAATATTAAGCCATCCCAAAAGGTGGTACGGGCATGAATAGCCCGTAATCTTTATCTAGACTCTGTATTCTCTCAATTGTGGGGTTCAGTCCCTGAGCCCACTATCTGTAACCCTTTCCACTACCGCCCACAAGATGGGTATGGGGTGCACAATAAATGAACTAAACTAAACTAACTCTCATATAGAGAATATAAAGTTACAAGTAGCACGGGCTACTGGCACAGGAGCGGGGCTGTAACTCAGGGTACCAATACATTTCTGTATTGGTACCCTGAGTTAATTAAAAAATACAAACTATAAAATATTTTATTTATACAAAACAAATCTATTTCGATTTTTTAAAGGATACCTATTTAATCATATTGCTATGGATGGAAAGTACAATATATTTATTTATTTATTTATATATAAGGTACATTGGGTTTATGAGAGTATACAGACTTGAAAGTTTCACATTCTTGTAAAGCCACTATCACGCATAGCATTTCGGGCAGAACTTGATTTGAATATGGATTTATGATCCAATCAATGTTCATGTTTAGTGCTATTAATCTTGTATAGAGGGGGAGGAATAAAGAAGCCGTGCCAATCTTCACCCTGGGTACTGGGTATGGCCTTAATACAATGGCAGTACACAATACGGAGTCCACACGTTGGGTGCCGGTTGGCCGAGCGGACAGCACGCTGGGCACGTGATCCTGTGGTCCCAGGTTCGATCCCGGGCGCCGGTGAGAAACGATGGCAGTTTCTTTCACTCTATGCCCCTCTTACCTAGCAGTAAATAGGTACCTGGGAGTTAGTCAGCTGTCACGGGCTGCTTCCTGGGGTGTGGGGAAAAAAATAGTAGTAGTAGTATTATAAATAGTAGCAGTTGATTGACAGTTGAGAGGCGGGCCGAAAGAGCAGAGCTCAACCCCTGCAAGCACAACTAGGTGAATACATTATATATCTACCATTTCGCACACAAAATTTGTACGTTCTGTATACAAATTATTACTCACTATTAAAACACAATATAATATTATTAACAGCTAAACTCTTTTACTTAGCAGGCATATGAAGTTAAACGAAATTCAGTGATGTGACACATAATCTTGGGCTTTAACCCAACATCTCATGATCAAACACAAAACACACGCCCATGCTTTTATTTTATTTATTTATATATACTGTACTACAGTTCTTACATTCTTGTAAAGCCACTAGCTTGCATAGCCTTTTGGGTAGGGCCTTGTAGGGAGTATATAATGGTCAATAATATACTCCAAACCCTCATTAGCTTAATGAGATTGGTTTGTTAAGTCTACTTAATCCACTAATGACAAAACTCATACATCTTCCCTAATTGCAGTTAACACTCCTTCCAACCTATTAGGTGAGGTTGGGCAAATTATATAAACACTCGACAAGTGAGTAATCATCTTATGGGCTGTTCACTCCCATGCTACCTCTTGGGTGGCTTAATCTTCATCAATCAATCGAGTAATCGTCTTACGGGCTATTCATGCCCATGTCACCTCTTGGATAGCTTAATTTTCATCAATCAAGTAATCATCAAGTTACAGCCCCGCTCCTGTGCTAGGTAAGTCCGCTACGGGCTCACCATAGTCCTTGCTACTGTGAACTTTTTGTTCCGAGTAGCTGAATCTAAAACAACAACGAATAATCATCAATATAGTTTCAACAGTGGTTTAGTTAACTTAATACAGCTTGAGAGTACCACACACCTTCAATCTCGAGAATGTAGCACTCGGCGTGTCCAGTTCTTACCGACTCCAAGAGACTTCAGCTTTGACTCGGAGCAGACAGCTGGACTCAGGCCGCATCTAACTACCAAACTCTCGCCCCACATCGAGTTCCTCGACTCTACCCACATTCAGAGCACCACGCTCTTCGACTCTCACCCCACATCCAAGCTATCCCTGGCCTCACTCGACTCTCTGCTTTGCTCCAAGTTTCGTCTTAACTTCTATGACAATACCAACAACCAACTGCTGTAACCAAGACTACTAAATAAATATCAAAACCACTAAACTCTGTGTATCTAATCAACCAAACAACATAACATAATCGTACATTACAACCTTAATCTTAAGTTTCCCCTGGAATATGACCTGCCACATTGGCACCTATTTACTGCTGGATGAACAGAGGAGTAAATTTAAGGATACAAACCCAGGCCAAATCGCTCGCGAAGTGTAGGGCGAGTGTCTTACCAATGCATAATGGGGACTGCTAGAATATCATCCATACTACTTAAAGAAACGAAACTGACTAGTACTGCTTGTAAGCAGGAAAGTGTTGCCAATGCACCAACGAGCAACCTATATGCATATAAATTATTGAACTAAACTAAGACACTAAAGAACAACCAAATTTAAACTTTCCTGGGTCTAGTATAGTACATACATGCTAAATTATGCCTACGATGGAATATAGGGTCTCGTAGTACAGTTGACTTTGTTCTCGACTCACTATCCCGGGTTTGATTCTCGGGCAGGACAGAAATAAATGTGGCTTGGGGAAAAGAAGGCACCCCAGGAAAGCCGTAAAGTTCTAGTTTGATAGGTGATAGATGTCTCTGGAGTCCTTCCTTCCTTATTGTGTGCGCGCTGATCACCGAGTAGGTAGAGCTGTGGACCGCTGTTTGTGTGGTCTGTGGTTCAAGGCTTCGATGATACAAGTGAATGAAAAGTTGTTATTCATGATATAGTGGTTAACAATTTTTATGACTGGGATGTGGACCATCTCTGGTGCAATTGTGGGGACCCATAGCCTCAGAGAAGGGAATAAACAGCAGAGAAAACTTGCCGTCTGACTCTAAATTTGTGTGTGTTTTTGCTTCTACCACCCCTTTTTATTATACAAGATTACACAGCTACATGAGCTGATTGGTTTCAAAATGTGAACATTAAGAAAGAAAAGGATGTTTGTTTCCTTGAGGCTGTAGATTTCTTCGAACTCCTTCAACACTGGGCAGGAACAGAGGATGCAGCAGGCGTTTCTTCTCTGGATCGCACATTGAGGTTTTCTCTGTAATAATCTATCTACCTCTTGATCCCCTTGTCCCCATCTTCTTGGTCCCCAACTTCATTTCCCTCATCCTCCTCCTCTTGCCTCTCTCTCCCTCTTCTCTAATAAAAATTATTAATTTCTGAATCTCTAAGAAAATATATTACAGTATTATGATCACAAAAAACTCCATAGGAATCACAATATATATTTCACAATTGACTCGATGAAAATCACCTGAGGGTGTTATAATTGGTAATATTTCTTAAAGGCAATAAACTTAGGCCTACCCCAACAAGCGTATGTCTGTCCCCTACCTCAGACGATTTTCCCCTGCAAATTTGGGTGAGATTATCTCCAACCATCTGGCCTCCACCTTTGGACTAAGACATTCTCTCCAATAGGTATATACTGTATTATATTTTACCCCACCCCCTTTTATTTTTTATCAAACTACAAAGTGTATCTTGCTCTTAGAAAACTGTTGTTTCCATCTAAAAGTGGCCAAATACTGTGTATTCTAATTATAGTAACAAAATACAAACATATATAGAATATATAATATGACCACTTGGACCAAACAACATTCCAAGTTATTCGATGGTACAGGAATACGCAAGGCATCACTGATAGCATTGCCTGGATTTTTATCCTCATTCAAGTGTTTAAGTAACCTAAAGAAGAGTTAGTGTTAGGGCCACTAACAGATAACATTACCTGTTAGTGTCCCACAGGTAAATTTCTGTCTTGCCCTGGGATCTAACCCAGGATCCCCAATTATGGGGTTACCACTTATATAATATAATCCCTATGATTTCCAAAATATTTATTTCATTACAGTACTGTATAACAGTTCATAAAAACCCACATTAGTACATCGTACTGTATATTTGATATAAAAAAATAAAATATAGTACACAGTATAATATTTATTTATTTAAAATTTTATTTTTCATAATTTTTTATACATTATATTACACACACCATCACATTGTGCTTGGTTGGCACAAAAACTTAACCAAAATAGGGAAATAAGCTGCTTATTTGTTCATTTTAATAAATAAAATATAACAAAATAATATTCCAGGGTTGAGTACGTTTGTATGTGTATGCCGAGCTATATCTGTACCTGTGTGCATGCACTCATGTAAAAACAATGTCTGCATGTAAGCCATACATACATATATAAAACTCTGGCTTTAGACTGATGGATTGTAGTTTGGTCTTACATGCAGGTTGGCACTGTCATGTCATGACCCTAGAATCATTAATAAAAAATATATCTGGGAGCTGCCCATCCTATGGAGAAAGGCAAACAGGAAATCAGGAATTACCATTTTAAGTAATTTATTTAGCATTGTATATACCACCAATGTCACCAAAAATAGTCATAAAGATCAATTGATGCGAATATATATGACTTAATACCAGAAACAAAAGATTTTGGTAAAAAAAAGACACACACATTATTGGGCCATGATTCTACCAATTTGATTTACACTTGAGTTGCATAAGAATTCTGTTTAGGAAAGAATAAGAAAATAATATCACTCAAAGCTACATTATAATAATTTATATTTTAATGTTTGACTATAAAGGCAACTTTAACCGAGCCTACACTTAGTATATAGCATATGATATCTATGATCCAAGAAAATGATTATCGACCAAATGTATTATCAAAATGATTTTACACCAATTTAATGTTAGAATATATTCATGTGTATTTTTATATTCAAAGCTTATGGGAGTTTCCAAAACATATAATCAGCAACAGGTAACATAAAACAATAATATTTTTTTTAGATCCACATTATGATAAAGAAAAATCCATAAAATATCCTAAAGTAAATATATATTATATTTTATGTATGTGTATGTATGTATGTATGTATGTATGTATGTATGTATGTATGTATGTATATATGTATATATATATATATATATATATATATATATATATATATATATATATATATATATATATATATATATATATATATATATATATATATATATATATATATATATATATATATATATATATATATATATATATATATATATAAACAATAAAGTCAAATGGCATAAGTTAAACCAAATGAATGCAATACAGGTCAACAACAACCTACTATATATATATATATTCTTGTGCACAGAAGCTAATTAATGAAAAGGATGACCGAGTAACCACTGAAGAATTTGAAACAAGAATAATGGAGTAATGATACCAATACAGAATATGGAAAATGTGCAGTTAATTTAAAAAACACCTATGATTTATATATTCATCCTGCTTGTTTTAATAGGCACTTGCTTAAGTCTAGCTCTTAATAAAATAATTGCTACTTGTTTAAGAAAGGGCTGAATGCCATTTTATCTTTAGATATGCAATATTATCAGTTCTTTTATTCAAACACTAAACAAATTGTGTTTCAAATGTTTTATCTGGATGAAAATTGCCTTTACATACATACTGTACAAAGATATCCATCCATTTATATTTTAAGAATATGCGAACTTCCCTCAAATTTCTCTTTTATCCTGTTGACTTGAGCAAATAAATTGCAATGCCTTGTAATTTTCAATTTACTGCATTAATAATGTATTTCAATAAGATTTTTTGTATCAAACTTTACTAATGGCCAGGAAAACTTGTTGGTGAAGCAAGACCTTCTATGATTCTATTACTTGACTTGTCACTGTCCTTTAAATTACAATTAATTTCACGTAATACCACAACACAGAGCTATTGCATTTACTCTCCCTCAACATGAATGTTGGGGTTATGATGTGGGTCAAGTAAAGGATCATTATCTGAAGCTCCATGTCCTAAGTATGACAGAACTACTAACAAAGTAGCACAAGCTAGCAATACTAAAACTATAATCATACGTCGTCGTCCCCCTATCAAACTTTGATGGTGACGTGATGGTGGACGACTCATAGTTCTGCAAGAAAAATATAATATTTATTAGTTGTTACTGTAGTTTCAAACTCTTTCATTGATGTCTTTCACATTCATACTTGCTGACAAGTGTTGGCAGACAGAGGGCTACTAGATTTCAACCCAAGCAAGTACAAAGGAAGATAAGAAAGATGAAAAAATTAGGATGAAGTTACACCATAAGAGGTAGGCAACTTTAAAGTATTAAAACAAGAGACTTGGGAGTAGATATAATACAGTACTAGCACTAGAATTGCATGTAAATTAGATAACACCAGCAGCATATAGGAACCCAGCAAACATAAGGAACAGTGCTTAAAAACCTACACAATGACACTTTCAAGACGATTTACAGACTCTACTTTAGATGAATTCTAGAAAATGCGGAATTGTAATGGATTCTGAATTGAGTGAAGCAGGTCTGAAGACTCATAATATAAATCTGCATTTAGTGATGCACAAAAAAGAAGATTTAGTAAGTTGTGACATTTGCAGCAAGGTTAGTGTCCAGAACTATGAGCTCCAAGCTAAGAAGGCAGTTCAAGAGAGGCGAATCTAATACAGTAACTCTGGAAAGAAAAAGGACAAGAGGTGAGCAAGATCTAGCAGACCACCAGGTGCTTCTGTAGCATGAGCCTGGTCAACAGACAACAAATATAGAGGCTATTGATACCTCTTTCATCTACAAAATAGTGTTTCCATGGAAGACCGAAGCCAACTGGTGTACTAATAAATCTGCAAGATTGATGTGAAACTAGTTTGGATCTTGCAACTATTACTCAATCTTAGTTTTCTCTTCACCATGAAGATGTAGCAAAATGGCAATAAAATATACACACAAAAAAGTACCTTCTCTATATTCTATAGTTCCAACAACAATAAGCTACAATGTGACACATTAAAACTTACCTCCACCATCTGCCAAACCATTCAATGGCAGATCTTCTCTTATATTTATTTTCATCATCATCAACATCTGCTTTGTCATTTACAGTAAGTCGTGTTTCAGAGGAAGATCCTTTGCGTGTTACACCACTGCCAGTAGGATGGTGAGTCTCTCTAAACTGAGATGGAGTGATAGGAGGGTCTTCAATGGCAGTAACTCTCACATTAGTGCTACCACTGTCACTAACAGTGCCTCCACAGCTCTTACTACTGCCTGGAAATTGTATACAATACAATACATTAAAGAGCTTACTGTATTTGCTTTCGATTAAAAGTTGATTAGATAAAACCTGCAAAAAACTTTTAACTTTTTTACGCCATTATTATTCTTCTGTACAAAAAACAAAAAACTGAAAAACTGCATTTATAGCTGTCATGAGAGAAGGAAGGTTTCCCAATATCAGATAATTGAAACTAGGGTAATGGAATTTTTTTTATGAATACACAAGATGTGACTGACAAAATTAAGAATTTGTGCAACTGCAGTTGCGTGTAAGTAAAGGACAAAGAGTGGCTGATATATGGAAGCCACAAATCAGAAAGAATCACATTATATGACTCAAACACAAACCCAGCTAAGGAGTAAAATCAGAACAGAATATGAATCTAGGTCAGGAACAACATGCACACTAAAACACAGCTACCTGGTCCTTGTTTCTGGTAGCCCTGCACAAGTTTCAGGTTCCTAATATGATCTGAAGGCTGAATGGTACCAGCATACAAGCTCAATGAAGCTACTAAGGGTTAACCCAGAAAAATATTTTGTTTGTAAACAATGCACAAGCAGTAGCAAATGAACAAGATTGAGTGGAAACAGTTCTGACACAACTGAAATACAGTACTTTTGTGGATCTCACGCCAATGTGTGACTGTAATAATTTTCCTGTCATACTATCATTGCACAAAGGTGGGCACCTATTCCTTGAAAAGTGAATGGACCCCAAGCCTGGTCCTTACCTCAGAATTAACCCAGAGTCCAGGTCATGGTCCTTTCGAAAGAAAAGAACTTTGACCAACTCAGTACTTGGTCCTTGCTTCCATGCAAGTGATAAATGCAGTGATGGTGGCAATGCTATATAAAAGGAATCATTTGGGAGGAAAAACATACATGAAAATGTTTCGCCTTCGCATTACAGTATAATGTAATTCTTACCGTGATCATGAACTCTAGTTGTTGTGTCTATATTGCGCGTCTTAGTTTCTCCCATAGGTTTTGCCTGTGTAACTGCTGGTCTTGAATGGATGGATGACAAATGGTCACTGCTGTCCATTTCAGCAACAGTGGTACCATTGGCTGCACTCCAGTCAGGTTCATCACTGTTCCCAGCATTTGCTATCTGTAACAGATTATTCATTGGTATTAAGCTAATTATTTCAAGTGTCAGTTTACTTCCAATTATCAGGATTAGTTAAGACAATCTCATCTGTCTTAGATGAGATTGTCTGAGATTGTCTATCTTGGATGAGATTGTCTACTGAGCCTTCTACTTGGCTCAGTATTAGTTATTTATTTTCACTAATTTTAAAGAAAATTATGTCAAGGGAATTTAAAAGCTCCTTTCTGAGTGGCCCCTATACATGAAAAGCACTTTTATGAGCCATTTACTATACTTGAAACAAATTAAAGTCAGGGGTTTAAGGAACAATATCTGAAAAGCCAACAGGTAAATAATATACAAAAATTATATTATATTGTCAGAAAAACTACTTCAATCTAGTTATCATTAGTACATAATGAGCTCTTTAGCTTTGAGAATAAGAACTAGTTTGTTATTTTTCAGTGGTGACTTAGCGAGTGCCAGAAAAGTAAAAGCATAATGACATGAAGTTCAAAGATTAAATATTACAACATATCATAGTCAATACGTCAATTGATATGTTTCCCCTGGTCAAATAAATTGAAGCACACAAAGAAATAAAAGAATATACGGTATATTACCAGAGGCAGTCCAAGTCCCGTTCGCGCCCATGGGAAGATGGCAAGAGTCTCCCTTAACCGCTCAGCCACAGGAGAGACATAATTTGCAGGAGGGAATATTGCCTCAGAACAGACTGGGCATTTATATCCAGCAGGTGCTGTGTGAGGTGGTAATCGACTTGCCCAGTCATTTAGACACTCCTTATGAAACAAATCTGTATAGAAAACAGGCTTATTAGCAATTTAAAAATACAATATGATACTGTAGACATAGATTAAAATTAGTGTTTTAAATTATGAATTTACAATAAAGCTTTAATTGATATGATATGCCCTTTCTTGAGCAATACCTTAGTAGCTTTCCTCTGCTTCATGTCATTGGCCCCAGAAGGACAAGCACAGTACCTTTTCAAAATATCTTGTTCCCTTTGTAAAGGAGTCTGGAACTCAATGGTGAGCATATTCATACCTCAATCCATTTCAAGATATGCATCAGAACACAGTGGCACACAAGCCTGGTCTAACTGGCTCTTCTTTGAACCAGCACAAGTTACTACAGTACTCCCTAAGTGAGCCACAGTACTGTACTTCAAACACATTCATGATATACATCTAGAAAGCACTTAAACTTTGCTTTTATTCACCGCTAATATTTGTTCTCCTGGCATAACTATTCCAAGGTAGAACAAATCTGATACCTTATCAAACAGAAGATTGTTTATAAATTTATTCTAAAAACACAGAAAATAATTACCATAACAAACAAGTCGTATACACTCTCCTGCAGCCAACTGGTCATCACATATCCGACACACAGGATTATAGTCACTGCCATCTAGCCAATGAAGGTACGACTGGACAACACACTAAAAATAATAATTAAAATTATTTTCATTGCCTAGAATGATTTACATTGCATCCAGCTATTCCTAGTTCTTTAAGCCAAGGAAATCCCTCACTATACAAAAATTATTATGAAATATTTGTATGAGCTCCTGAACTGGAGCTCCTTTTGGAGCTTCAGTTCATTGCTCATGATCTGACATGCTGGTAATGAGCCAAGAAATTAAATCACTACATAACCCTTAGCAAAGATTAAACAGGCTCATACGTTCTAAAGGTGCTGCTTTACTTTTGAACACATCACAGAAGATTTGAGATCCTTTGGCATTGAATGCTTTACCTTACATAGCATATCTAAAATCTATGGGCCCTGGATGTGTCATATAGTGCAGTCCTGGGGCCTATATTCGCTGGTAATCAACAACATGGCATAATAGATGATGTGTACATCACTTGGTCAGTTAGGTTAAGCACAATCTAGTCTGGCTAGCCCTGGATGGATGACCACATGGACAACACTTCCCTGACTAGGGAGATCTCAATAAACATTTTCCTTTTTACAACAATTGTATACAGGCACTGTACTTGTATACAATTACTGCTAGTCAGTACATACAGTACTGTACTGTAATTATTCCCATAATGATAGGCATATTTTAGTCTTCAGTTATCATTATTGTTATTCATGTTATATACAATACAGTGTATATTGTTCTCTTGATTTTTTATACTTATTCATATCAATTACCATAATGATGTGCAAAATCATTCATTCATTATCATCACCTTGTGCCTCACTTTCATTGGGTTAGGGTGGAACAGACATGAAAACAACAAGAAGCTGAATAATATTTTACTGCCTATAGATTACCACAACACTACCCCATCCCCTCGAATTCAGGACATGCAACATTGAGAGTACTGTATCACCAGTTTCATGTTTGCCGACAGGTAGTGTGCATATTCCATGGGCTCAAATATCCCATGGAATAAAATGTCCAAATGTCACAAATGTCCAAACTACAAAATTGTTATTGTATGATCTGCATGTTAACATGCTAATTTTGTTAGGGGGCTAACAACCAATGTTGTTACATAAAACCTCACTACTCATTATAAAAATCATGTAAAGTACTGTAAATTTCCAAAACAAGTTAAAGCTTTATAGATAGGCTACACAGAAAATTAAATGGTTAAAAGTGAGGACGTTGATAATGGCAGAAAGAAATCTTTTTTTATATTTAAAGTACTGAATTTAATGATGCTGAATTTAGCAGAGCACCTACTTTAGTACAGTACTTGTCTAAGTTTCTTGGTGCTTGTTTGTAGGTGAATGCTCAAGGTGAGGTTAGGTCAGGCAGTGATATATCCTTGAACAGTTAGAACATCACTGTCTGTATGATAGCATTATACTAATGCAAATTAAAACAGAAAATATTGTCATAAAATAGAATTTTGACCTTTATAATTATTTAGTACATATATTAATCACAATAATGTAAAATTTAGTACATATTAATTAATTTATTTTATTTATTTATATATACACTGTACAAGAGTTCTTACATTCTGTACAGTCACAAGCATGCATAGTGTTTCAGGCAAGTCTTTAATCCTAATTTCCCCCGGAATATAACCCATCAAATCATTTAACAACCAGGTACCCAGTTACTGCTGGGTGAACAGAGGCTACAGTTAAGGATTGGTGCCAAGTAAATCCTCCCTGGCCAGGATACGAACCCAGGCCAAAGCGCATGCGAAGCGCCGAGCGAGTATTTAACCACTGCGCCATGGGGACCACAAATCATAACAATGTAAAAAAAAATATTCATTAGCACGACTGCAGATAAAATGTAAAGACACGACTGCAGATCAGCATGTCCAGACATTGTTTGCTCCCTGAAGTTCTGTTGCACATTGTAGGTGAGAATTGTGTACTATTGTTACAAATATAGAGGTACACCAAGAGGAAAGTCTGATCCATATCAGGGATTAAAACATTTTACAAAGTCATATAGCTGCTCTGTAAACAAGGAGCAGCATCCCGCTGCCTTTTCCCATTGCAAATGCTCAGTCAGCCAGGAGCAGCAGGATGAAAAACCCTGTTTCTAGTTCAACCCTTCACCAGAGAGCTAGTATCCATATGATAAATCTCGGTTAATACAACATTCATACTTACTGTTGTATGCTCCTCAACAATACACTGCTCACAGACATTGACCCTGTGCTCAAAACAAAACTGATTGGTTACTTTTTTCTTGGAACATTTACAAAGCCCCATTTTGACGGAGTTTTGTTATGATCTGCCACGTCCGGGGTCGGTTATTATAGTAATACTTGTGACTACGGTACGGCCATCGTTGGTAGAACAATTTGTACTCTGGAAGTATTGTATTTTAAGATACTGTACAACGAATGTTTTAAGGATTAAATACTCACATCCTGCAAAATTAGGTTAAATATAAAACCATAAAATATTTATAAGTAAAATTATTTGTACACGATCATATCAATTGTATATTTACGTTGAAAAAAGGAAAGCAATATATACAAAATGTTAAGAATAAGAAAGTTTATAATTAAACTTCCTTATTCTTAATTCCTTTGTATATAGCTTTCTTGTATCATAAAAATACTTATTAAACTATCTAGAACAGTTAGAAAGAATATATGTAAAAAATATGAAGCTTGAATAGCAGGATAAGTTTTTCTTTATTAACAAGCTTAGGTATACACAGCAATGTGCCGCTACACTATTCTTTACAAAAGATTAAACAGTGTAGATAAAAAACTAGCTATAAGTTCATCTTATATTCCCATCCCACAGGATGGTTAGTCATACATGTCTTGTACAAGAATGTAAGAACTCTAATGTGTAAATATTTAATTCAAAATGATCTGCTACCAGAAATTTTAGCCAAATATCCAGTTTGCAAACTGTAGGTAGTAACTAAGTGACTGTAACCTATCCACTGCTGCCCATTGAATGGGGAGCGGTGTGCAGGACAAACATATCAATTGTGACACTAGCTCTTCACATTTGTCAGTTGCTTAATTTAGAAACTGTACTTGTGGTCGATCTCGAACCCATTTATGATGTGACGACTTATACTGAATTTTGTAACTAGCTCATCAAAATTGTAACTTGCTTAGCTAAATGAATTGTGGGGTTCAGAGCCCATTATATGTCTCTGAAACCCTTTCCACTACCGCCCACATGATGGGTACGGGGTGCATAATAAATGAACTAATCTAACTTGTATATATAAATAATTAAATACAAAATACATGGAATCATATGAGAAAATACCTGCCTCAATACAAAAAAAATCAATTGCTAAACAGCAGTTTCATGATAACAAAATCACTATATAAATTTTTGTTTGTGTAGTCAGCCAGAATAATAATTCTTAATTACGCCATTTATTTACGATGAAAAATATCTGTGGCTTGGCAGCTTACAACAGAAATTATAATTTCTTGACAGTTATAATGCCAAGGGGCATTATATACCTTCTTCCACATCTGGCTGGAAGAAGGGGACCCTTAGCCTCGGAGGAAAGCACACATAACGCATTAGAGGGGATGTTTAGGTCCCCTCCAATTCAGTTTCTATGTACTTTTCTCCTACCAACCCCCCTTTCTTTTGTGTTTTGTTGTGCTTTATTAGATATTTAAAAGTTATAAGATGTACATTGGTTGATACAATGAGTGCTTAAAAGGTTATGGATCTCTTTAAGCTCCTCTGCTTCTGGACAAGAATCGAGGACGCAGCAGGCATTTCCACATCTGGCTGGAAGAAGGGAACCTTTAGCCTCGGAGGAAAGCACATATAACGCATTAGAAGGGATGTTTAGGTCCCCTCCAATTCAATTCTTCTGGGTCGCCACACTGAGGCGCTGAAACAAGAAACTGGCAGCCCTTGGGTCTCTGCTTGAGCCCAATTCTTTGAGAAATCCCACGGCATTTCTACTCCAGAGGCCATGTGTCTCAGATGCTATGGGAACAAAAGTCTATTGATCTTCCAGTCGCATGTATTTGATTTTACTATTTTTCTGAATATATGTATATATAGAGATCCATTGCTGGACCACTATGATATGGCATTAGATGCTATGGAAGACAAACAAAACGCTGATGTAATTTACACAGATTTCGCAAAAGCTTTTGATAAATGTGACCATGGCGTTATTGCACATAAAATGCGTTCAAAAGGAATTACCGGAAAAATAGGCAGATGGATCTACAATTTCCTGACCAACAGAACCCAATGTGTAATAGTCAACAAAATAAAATCCAGCCCATCAACCGTGAAGAGCTCAGTTCCCCAGGGTACTGTGCTTGCTCCAGTACTTTTTCTCATCCTCATATCGGACATAGACAAGAACACAACCTATAGCACTGTATCATCCTTTGCAGATGACACTAGGATCTTCATGAGAGTAGGCAACATAGAGGACACGGCAAACCTCCAGTCAGATGTAGATCAGGTCTTTCTATGGGCTACAGAAAATAATATGGTGTTTAACGAAGATAAGTTCCAGCTCATGCGCTATGGAAAAAATGAAAATATAAAAACGGAAACCACGTACAAAACTCTGGCAAATCATAACATAGAACGTAAAGGCAATGTAAAGGATCTGGGTGTACTCATGTCGGAAGACCTTACCTTTAAAGAACACAATAAAGTATAGCCGTCACAACTGCACGAAAAATGACAGGTTGGATAACAAGAACTTTTCACACTAGAGATGCTATACCGATGATGACACTTTTCAAAACACTTGTGCTCTCTAGAGTGGAGTACTGCTGCACAATGACAGCCCCTTTCAAAGCTGGAGAAATTGCTGACCTGGAGAGCGTGCAGAGATCCTTTACTGCTAGAATCCACTCAGAAAAACACCTAAACTATTGGGACCGACTAAAGAGCCTAAATCTGTACTCCCTTGAGCGCAGGCGGGAGAGATACATAATAATTTACACGTGGAAAATATTAGAGGGGCTGGTCCCAAACCTGCACACAGAAATAACATCACATGAGACCAGAAGACATGGCAGGATGTGCAGAATACCCCTGTTAAAAAGCGGAGGTGCATCAGGTACTCTGAGAGAGAATTCTATCACATCAGAGGCCCGAGACTGTTCAACTCACTTCCGCTACACATAAGGGGCATAACTGGCAATCCCCTCACAGTGTTCAAGAGAGAACTGGATAAGCACCTCCAAAGGATACCTGATCAACCAGGCTGTGACTCATATGTCAGGCTGCGAGCAGCCGCGTCCAACAGCCTGGTTGATCAGTCCAGCAACCAGGAGACCTGGTCGACGACCGGGCCGCGGGGACGCTAAGCCCCGGAAGCACCTCAAGGTAACCTCAAGGTAACGTATGTATTGGGTTGAACTAGGTTAAATTAGGTAGGTTTAAAAAAAAATCCGTTGGCGAATTGTCTCGTGTACGATGTGACTTGCATCTACATTAACATCTTGAGCCAGATTCACGAAGAAATTACGCAAGCACTTACGAACCTGTACATCTTTTCTCAATCTTTGGCGACTTAGTTTACAATTATTAAACAGTTAATGAGCTCCAAAGCACCAGGAGGCTGTTTATAACAATAACAACAGTTATTTGCGAAGTTTTCATGTTTGTAAGCTGTTTAATAAATGTAACCAAAGCCGTCAGAGATTAAGGAAAGATGTACACGTTCGTAAGTACTTCCGTAACTGCTTCGTGAATCGGATCGTCATTTTGGACCAAAACAATAACAGTCACACGTGTTGGAGCTCCGAAGACTGACCTCGCAGAGTTTGTCATTAAAATACACAGCTTACCATTCAGCAAAGCCCTGCTTGAGTGAGTATTTTCGCGAGTAAAACATCTGTGAAAACTAAACTAAGAAATCGAATGGGGCTAGATAGAGCTTTTGAAACAAGGGGGGACTTGTTGCTCAACATTAACAAGCTGCCCTAAGTCACGAGGCAGCGTGGTTGGATACACGTGTGTGTGTGTGTGTGTGTGTAGGACAGTGGACAGGAGTGGGAAACTATAGATATGACTGAGTCCAGCCACAGTGTAGAGATGTCCCGGGTTCGTTGTCGACTGAATAAAAAATCCCGGGCGGGACAGAAATGGTTGGGCGCGTTTCCTATTACCAAATGCCTTAGGTGGAAATGTAGATGTTTATCTCTCAGAATGTTTGGTAATATGTTTATTGTTTGTGATGTGTGTATATGTATGTTTTAACACGATGTACTGAACGGGGTGAGAATAGCTTGAGCTACCTCATCCCTTTGTGTGCATTTTACCTCAATAAACTTATTTCAATTTCAATTTCAAGTGCCCTTGTTCAGCTGGCAGTAAATAGCGGGTCCGTCTAATTACCCACAGCTACTCAAAGCCACCCAAAGCTTCCTGGCATTACATTAGTAATGAATAAATATGATATATTTACTCATTATAATGTTGGTGGTGAATGTGGAACATGGAAAAACATATTTTTACTCTAAAAAAGTATCATTTCACAACGAAATTAGACGAAAATAAGCTGCTGATGACGCCAAAGCAACTCGACGATCCAAGCGACAATGTTGTGGAGCGACTTATCCAAGACACATTGTTGCCTAAAGAGTATTTGCTGGCATATCAGCCTCCTGTACCTACCTAACCTAACTAACCTACCCAAACATAACCTAACAAATCCTTACCTATCCAAACCTAAGTTAATATAACCTGTACACAACAATATATCTTGACTAAGTCGCTCCACAACATTGTCGCTTGGACCTTCGACTTGCTTTGGCGTCACCAGCAGCTTATTTTTTTCTAATTTCATTATGAAATGATACTTTTTCAGAGTAAAAATATGTTTTTCTATGTTCTACATTTAGCACCATTATAATGTAGCTCATTATAATGTTGGCATATCTTTTCTTAAGCGAGTTTAGGCTCTAGTGATTATTCGTAAGTTGCTTACACTATCCACAAGCACGTGATGTTATTAACGAGGAACTCGGTCATATTGGAAGTATTGATTTATTTGTTTATATATTTTGCTACTGCAGTTTAGCTTTGTGTCTGAGCTTATTAAAAAATATAAAATTAATGTACTGGAGAATATACTGTACTGTTATCTTGAGATGATTTCGGGGCTTTTTTAGTGTCCCCGCGGCCCGGTCCTCGACCAGGCCTCCATCCCCAGGAAGCAGCCCGTGACAGCTGACTAACTCCCAGGTACCTATTTACTGCTAGGTAACAGGGGCATTCAGGGTGAAAGAAACTTTGCCCATTTGTTTCTGCCTCGTGCGGGAATCGAACCCGCGCCACAGAATTATGAGTCCTGCGCGCTATCCACCAGGCTACGAGGCCCCCTTCCACCAGACTACGAGGCCCCCTCTGTATATGAAAACATAAAGTAATTGGACATACTGTACAGTATATTCTTTAAACAAAGAAAGTGTCTTGTACATTACATGGTTACATGATACACAGTAAATAATTAAAAAGAATGTACAAATATTGTTTTCTACTTATGTTTAGTTCAGTGTTTCTCAACCACTGCTCCGTGGAACCCAAGGTAATTAGGGGTTCTGCAAGAGATGGTGATAGTCTAATTCTAATAATTTGTAAATGTACATTAGAGTAATTTTTGTTAATTTTTCTCATTTAACCAGCATCAGAATCAAAGACATAAGTTGTTTCCTTTCAGTTGACATTGAAATCCATATGTTAATCTAATGTACGACCCAGAATTATTTGAAGGATACACCCTTGGGGGTGTTATCACCTTCTGTTCAGAATGACTGGTTTAGTTATTAGATTAAAGAACTTTTGTACAGGGTACTTTATTTTTATAGGCAAGAACTCTACCAACAGGATAATCCAGACTGGTTCCCTATGGTGGGGTATGTTAGGGAGATATTCAAAATTTCATGTGGAAAATATCCGAGCAAAGTCCCCAGAGGTGTTATGTAGCATTTGCACACAATGAAGGACAGAGAGAATTAGACACACACTGATGCACTGCACTCATGTTGCAGCAAGCAGATACTGTTGAAAGTGGAGACACCATAATGCCTGCCACCTGTGCTGCTTATAACTGCGGCATAAGAAGGAGCAGAGGAGCTGGCATATCATTTCATAGGTGAGTTATTGTGTTCAAATGCAAGTTTATATGCTGTACAAACAATTTTGTTTTAACGTTACTAATTGATTGCCATTTTTTTTTTAGTTTTTGTTTAGTTTATTGGGCAGTCATTCATCCTGTGAGTCAACATATCACTAAAGCAGCATGTAGAAAAACCTAGAGTATGAAGAAGACCTACTGGGTTCGACGTGCCACTTGCATGCAGACATATGCACGGCTGTATATTAATGTTTTCAAACCCTCAAGCCTCTGTTGAATGTTTGGCTTATCAAGGTCCCACTAGCCATGGACAAGGCTGTCTGTGCAGTCATCCAACCAGTTACATGCCAGAATCAATAGTGTTAAACTTATTGACCATGTAACATGTACATCTAATTCCATTCACCTTGGCTCTAGGAGTCTCGAGTCTCGAAGGAGGATATTAGAGCCCAGGGAAATGGAATGTTTATTTCCATGGAAGTGTGGATGACAGTTTTATGTACATCTAATATTTACTTCAAGTGACAGGATGAACAATCCCGCGGGTTTTCGTCCTTTATTGGGTAGTCTTGTACATGCTGCTATGGCTGTATGTCCACTCACAGGATGAGTGGCGCTGCCCAATAAACTCGCCCCTCGTGGCAAAATTGAAAAAATGTAATATAATATTTCACCAAACCCTTTGCATTTGACAGTTTACACAATTTAGTTAGCATTTAGTCTAATTAGCATTGATCACTTTGGGAAGCACTAACATATGAAAGTAAAAGGTGGTACTCCTTATACCACTTGATGATCTGCTCCATTTTCCAAGCTAGCTCATTCTACTGTTCCATGAGGTATGATCCCCTTGTGTTCAGTGGAAAGGATCATGCAGTGTCAGGCAGGATGACACACTGCAGTGCCTCAGGGAAAGTGTCAATACTGACCTTGTGAAGTAATTTAGTGATAGGAATTCACTGGAGAATGTGTAAACAAATTTTCTTTATCCCTGGGTAGTAAGTATTATTTTCTAATTGTTTATTCCTCCAAAGCATAAAAAATGGTTATGATTCCACTCAAAGCTGTAAAATTGTCATGGTTCTAGATAGGGAGTTGGCAGCCTTCAAGAACAGTACCTTCAAGAGAACTTCCTAACCTAAGGAAAAGATTAAAGTAAAGTTTGTGGGGGGGAATAATACCAGTTTCCTATACTGTACTGTACTTTGGAGGAATAAGCAGTTAAAAAGTTATATTTACTACCAAGGGTAAAAAAAAAATGTAATTTATTCTAGGTATTTTTTGTTCTGATATTTTCATTTTTTTAAATCAAATCAATATTAGTACCTAAATTTTCCCTCCAGGTTTCCAATGTCAAACCCTCTCCTTTTGAAAAAATGGCTTCATGGAATGAAGAAAGACTTCATACCAAACCGGCACAGCATTTTGTGTAGTAACCACTTTGCTGAATCGGACCTTGATCGTTCAAGGCAAACTGTACGCCTACGAGAGGGTGCTGTGCCTTCAGTGTTTGACTCGCCTTCAGATTTGCCTGAGGTCAGTATGAAATACAGTATCAAAAAGTAATATTCTGATCTCCCGACTTCTTCCTGTAGGATAAGTCGCCAGTCCTCAGCCACTTAAGCTACTTTTCTCTGTTTTTCAGTGAAATACAAATTACTTTTAATCTTCATAAATTTTTGGAAACCTTGTAATAGAATGTGACATGCTTTAGTTTGTACAGTAAAACAAAACCAAGCCTGTAGATACTGTACCTATTGTGATATTTGCCAAATTGTTTCTGCGGCCAAAGCTTTATCATTGTCCACGAGATCTGTGATTAATAGATTTTTCATATTTATTATCTGTGAAATCCTGCATGTCCATTATGATTTTTAGGGTACATTCTTGCATTACCCTGAAAATCACACATCACACTTACTGTAGCTTCTCGGTATCTGTCACACCAGTTTTATTTTCTAGTCAACTCTAGAAAATATTCTTTCATTCTCACTTTATACATCACACAGTTCATAAGAAATCATGGTAGCCACCTTACACCTACCATGTGCCAGGCACTTAGAAAAGTAATTAATTATTCCATTACAATCTGTTAACAAACTTCTTTACTAGCTCTTATTTTCTTACTCATGGCCTTAACAATATTTCATTCTGCCTGCACATATGTTGCATATCAACTTTCTCTTAAAAATTTGTCACCTAACATGTCATTCCTTGTCTTTCCTAGTACCATTTAATTATTATGTTAACCTGTTTTTAGATCATATTAAAAGTATAATATTGTACTAATTGTAAAAGTACAGCTTTGTATATGTTTATACATACCTGCTTGATGGGGTTCTGGGAGTTCTTCTGCTCCCCAAGCCCGGCCCGAGGCCAGGCTTGACTTGTGAGAGTTTGGTCCACTAGGCTGTTGCTTGGAGTGGCCTGCAGGCCCACATATCCACCACAGCCCGGTTGGTCCGGCACTTCCACATATCCACCACAGCCCGGTTGGTCCGGCACTCCTTGGAGAAAATTATCTAGTTTTCTCTTGAAGATGTCCATGGTTGCTCCGGCCATATTTCTTGGTTGGGACATGGTTCCCATTGTTAGTGGACATGAAGCCTGTTAGGCTTATGGAGGTCTCCTAAGACCAAATACTGTACTTACTTTCCCCAGGATACAACCCACAAGTTGCCTAACTGTTCTCTAGCAGTAACTAGGTACCCAGAGGCATCAGGTGAAAGAAGGTAAGGTAATTGTGAGGAGAAACTGCCGACCCAGTATGAGTATGGGGGCATCAGGTGAAAGGAAATTGCCCAAATGTCTGTTAATCTACAAGAATTTAATCAATTTCTGAGTTTTTGCTGTGTATGGAAGGACGTTAGGTAAAGTTTTAGTAAAGTTTGGTTATATTGAGCATCTAAAATTTTGGAATGCAAAACTAGTCAGAATATATTGTATCAAGTTTTGTACATAATAAATGTTTTGTATTTTTGTCCTTTATGAAATACAGAGGAAGCTAGTCCTTTGTCATCCATTTTGTAATTTTTTCATAGGCAAAGTAATCATTAATTCCTCATTCTGCAATACATTTAAAACTTGCATATATGTAGTGGTGTTGCTTCTTTACATGCATCTTTCCACAGGATCTTGCTACAACACAAAAACATGGGAGAGATACAGATACCAGTGCAGTGATGGGAAGAGTAGGAAAGAGAGATTATGGGAAAGCACACACGTCTGTAGCTGAAAGTAAAGAACTTGGAAAGCACCACCCTACACCGAAGTCTGGTGTACCTGTTCATCAGTTTCTTATCAAAGATCATGCATGTGTCTTTTCTGATAAGCAGGAAGTTGAGTTAGTGAAATGCATCAAGGAAGCAGATGTTTTTTTTGATGAAATGACAACCAAGGAGACTCGGAAATTAGTGTATGAGTTTGCTTTTAAATACAATGCAATTATTCCAAATCCTCTGTGGGATTTTGATGGTTTAGTAGATGTAGCATGGTTCAAAAAATTTGTCCAGAGACATCCTAGTATATCCAGAAAAAAGCAAGTTAATTCAAACGTTATTCGAAAAATCGGTTTCAATTCTCGTAGTATTAATTATTTCATAAATACTGTACCAGATAAGATGCGTGCAGTCAGCAGTATTAAAAGCAAGTTTATAAACAAAGAAAACCCATTTGAATGTTATAGCAGTTTAGAACATAAGTGTAATGCTATTCCAGAAAACCACACATTAAACAATCTTTATGCTTCCAAGAATGACATCCATGTTAAACATGAATGGCTGTATAATAATACCTCTGATAAGGTAGCAAGAGAGAATGTTTTTATTAGAAATGTGTATCAGGGTAAGAAGAGTGAAAATTGTGAAGGTATTCTTAATGAAGTTAATGCAGAGAGAAAAGGTTTTGTAATGGATAATTGTGCATTTGTAAAGGAAGAAAAAGATACAATTGTAAAAGAAGAGAATTATATGTTATCTAGTGATGATGCATGTGTACAAAAATATGGTCTTTTAAAAGAGGAGGATAACTTACTTTTTTGTAATAAAATCTCTTGTAAAAATGAAGTACTTGTAAAAGAAGAGTGTGTATTTATAAAAGAAGAAATGGATGATTTTGTATAAAAGAATATGTATGCTTTTGTTAAAAAATATTGGTCTACATTGAAAAAAAACATTGAGGTCTTCCTCTGGTCATCAAAAACTCTCTCTAAAGTGTTTTCTCAGTCATCTACTATGTTCCCTTCTCATACTACAGTATACCTATCTAACTTAGGTGAATGGAGTTCAGCTATTGCAAACTACCTCAAATCCATCATCACTCACGAAAAAAATTAAGCTATGAGAAGTATAACATGTGTGTCTTCAGACAACACCCAGCCCCTCTTTTTAAATACTTAACTATGCTAAACATTCAGTTAATCCACATACGGTGTATTCTCTTGTCCTACTTACACTTCCTAAATGCTAATCCTGTTTTGAAACTTTCTTAATTGCTACAATAGAACTCCATAAGCATAATACCTGAAATAAGTATCCGATATTCTTAGTCAGGCTAAATCTATGAAAACATGCCAGTGTATGGAATTGTCCAACCTATACTTTATTCAGAAGTTGAACTAAGAAATGCCAAATTTCATCTTGATAGTACAGTACTTTACCTTGGGCTATTAAATCTCACAGTATCTTGTTCTACTCACTTGCCCAGTATATTATAATGTAGAAATGCAACTTCATCAGTATAATATTATTTTCTTTATACTGATGTATTTATTATGTGAATTCAAATTGTTACAATGTTACAAGACTGTAATTACCATATTTGTATCCTCACATTCCTTATGTACATTCTTGTATATGCATAAATAAATAAATAAATAAAACAAAATGTACCTATTATTATGCTTATTTGTTAGCTAAGGACATGCCTGAAATGGTATGCATGCCAGTTGCTTTGCAAGAATGTGCTTACCAATTACCAACATAAATACTTAAATAAGCCATTGTATCTTCTTGTATATGAATAAATCAATCAATAAAATAGTGTTGTTTGTGTGACTGCTGATTCTGCATGATTCAGTGTATGGCATGGATAAGCTGTTTTTTAAAGTCATTCTCTTCTTCCTGATCTGATGCAATCACATCTCATGAATGTGGAAAAACGGTATTGGCGAAGAAAAATTATGTAAAAATATAGTGAACATCCCACAGTTCAACAGCACTTTACTGAATAACTTTCTTTTGTACATGTATTAGTTTGATATTTTACAACATGTACAACTAAAGAATGGAAGTTGATTGACAGTGTATTTTATTATTTATTCATAACAGTACAAAATAATGAAATACAAAGAAAATAAATATTTAATTTTAAATTTGTTTTATTTAACAAAAACAGTTAAAAATGTAGATATCATTTTAAGGCATAATTTATGTTAATACTCTCTCCTCTAGGGTGCTACCTTGATGTGGTGAGGGGGAGCTCTTGTGCACTACCCTCAGACAGGTGTCAGTGGCTTCTGCTCCTGTCTCCTGTGACAATGCATGAGTGAAGTATATCCTTGTGGGTTCACCACCCATGTTTTTACTGTGCATGGAGACCGCTGTCCGCTCAGCCGCCAGCTCCTATGGTGCTATGTACCGTAATCTGTTTGGCCCTGCTATGTGGCCTAAATATTTTGATATCTTCCACGAAGACCTTACCTGCCTTGATTTGCAAATACACACATACCATGGTGACACTGGATGCTCGTGTTATGTTTTAAACCCATCCAGACTGGTGCCCATATTTTTTGAGGCCCCTTCTAAGGAGATCACCTCTTAGCTGCTCTCACTTTGGTGAGACCATGGGTTTGGATCTCTAAAAGTGTCTAATTAAATGCCAGTATCGGTACAATCATTCTCCCACCCCATGTTGCGATGGGGAACAAGAAACTAAGGACTGCCACGAGGATATTAAATACATCCTCAAAGCCCAAGGTTATCCTATCCTGGTTGATATGGTCACTCAACCCCCTCGCGGATGTTGTCATCGTCCTCCCCTTAGTGGTTAATCCCTGATTGATTGATTGATGAAGATTAAGCCACCCAAGAGGTGGCACGGGCATGAATACCCTGTAATTAATTCCTGCACAGCGCACCTATTTTATATGACAACCCTCTGATGGGCACCTGTCTTTCCGATGCACTGCTAATATTTTGACGGTTTGTCTTATCTGACATTCACCTATTGAAATTGGCCAAACACTCATTTTTCTCCTTTGCAACTTTACTGTGTCATACAAAACAGTTTTATGTTCAAGCAGGAATCTAGTTAGCAAGGAACTGGTATAATAATTGTCTGTGTATAAAATGTGGAATTGTCTAGCAGTGGAAGTGAAGGGAACTATCAGGAGAAAGCGCCATGCCATTACGACTATATAGCACTTGGTCCAGTGGGTGTCATCAGCGTTTTTATCACACTGCCTGAAAAACCGTGAGTTCGTCCTTGGTAATGCTTACGTCAGTGCCACACTGAAGTACTGTATAAAGTTTATGACCATTCAAAATTACACGGAACAAAAAATTTGAGTCCAAATGTTTTGCATCTTTAGGGATGTTTGCCCATACCAAGCAGGTATCAAGCAGGATGTACTGCTTGAAATTAACAAGTCCTTTGAAAAGCACAAGTGATTTGTCTATCATCAGTTTCTGACCTGGTACACAGAAATAAATATATATATATAAATAAAATAAAAATAAAAATCTTTGTACTTTTCATTCAGGTCACTGAACACGGGCCTCAAATTTCACTGTCTATCGTTTGCAGTCTGTTTATCATTATTCTCAAAATGAATACAATCAAGAATTAGAATACCTGTAGTCAGACTTGTATCTCCCGAAAATTGGGGGTTGGAACAAGTGTCGTTGTTCCTATAATCCTGGACGAGGTGCTGCTCATGTTTCATCATACATAAGGCAAGAAATACATTTTGGCTACAGTGGTGCTTTTCTAGTGATTTCGTACATTGGAAATTATGTTGCAGTTACTTAAATTTCCTGGAACCCCTTGTTTGGGATTCCACAAAATCCCAAATACTCTGACTCTGAACTTGAACTTGGGGGACTCTGAAATTGTTTACATAAACTTTGATTTATATAAACAATGTTTACAGCACCTTGCGAAAGGATGTAGGTTGCGTTCCAAAATTTGGTTTTAATACACTTGTCATATATTGGGTTTTCCTTAATCTAAATTCAAGCACTACGGCATTGCAGTAAGTTTTTTTCATTCTAGGCAGTCTGAACACAACTCAGCCAGAAGCACCACCACCTCTGATCTAACTCTTCCGTCAAGTTCAAGTATGTTTATTGAGACAAGAAAGAAATACATCTCAAAGGGACAGAATAGCTTAGGGTATTTCTACCCCCTTAACTCTTCCGTCAATCTCACAACATAGCCAGCAGTAACATCACCTCTTACCAGCCACAGTTCCACCAACTGTGATTGGTCTGCCGTCACCGGAACTTTTATTTCAATTTCAATTTCCACGACGCTATTGTACCATGCATCAACCACGGCTCTTACATCTAGTTACCACATTGTGTGTTTAGTGTAAACCTGTCTTAACGTTACCAGTATTTAACATCAGACATTGCAGATTTAACCCATATTTTAAAAAGAGGAAGTATCTCTTTATTTTTCTGTAGCGTGTGAGCATATAGTGTGTGTATTTTCTCTGGCCATGGCACTGTGATTGCTCTTAATGCCACTACTACTTCAAAGCTAAATATAACCTAAATTGCTATATTATAGTTCTGCAGTGTAGATGATTGTGCGAGTATTTTCCCAAGTAATTGTGTCAGCAGTAAAACCAGTTTTTGTGCTTCTTGGGACGACAATTGATAGGACAGGCGATGTAGGTCCTCTCTCTGCGGTATCTGTTGCGGTAAGATCTCTGTCCCACAAAAGTGAAGTTGACTCTCTCTGATGGAAAAGGCAAAGATTTCCCGAACCTCTTGCAAGTATAGGAGTCGTGTACAGTGGCATTGAGACGAGCGACAGGCCACAAGTACAACTGGTGTACAACAGGGGAAGAGAACACATGGAAAAAATTATTATATATATACATATATATATGCGAAGAATAAATATATATAGGAGTTTTCAGATATATATATATATATATATATTTATATATATTAAAGTTTTTTTGTTAGCTTAGTTTTAGCAAAAACTTATTCTCTCACCTAAAACAATAATTTGCTACTTTATATGATTTAACATAATTACTATAATAACTATACAGAGTGAGTATGTGATGAAGTGATCACCCCAAGGTGAGTGATGAACGAGCGAGAGGAAGTATATATATACTTTAAGTATCTCCTGGTCGTCGAAGGGGCCCAGGCCCTGGCAGAGGGCGCGAGTTCGCACGGCGCGCGCCGCCTCCTGGTGCCAACTGTTGCACCCGCCCCACATCCCCGCCAACATGGGCACTGAATGGAAGAGGTTGTCACGCATCACGTGATAACACTGTGGAAGGAAGACAGTCACGCATCACATAGTAACTGGGAGAGGACACTGTAATACGGCTTAGTCTCGTCGCTGCTCTTAATACCAACAACATGATCCATGTTTTGGTTCATTTATTCATCCCATGCCCATCCCGTGGGGGGTAGTGGATAAGGTTACCGGGGCTCACTCAGGAACTGATTCCCCAAATTCTATTAGCGAAGTAAGTTACAGTCTTGATAAGCTAGTTCTATAGTTTAATGTGTATGTTGTAATTCATGATAAGTTACTCTCAATTTAATATATATATCATGAACATATTTATTTATTTGAACGATATACTTCGCTTCACTGTTATGGGTTAGATAACTAGGGCTCGAGCAGCGGCTCGAGACATTTCCCCAAGAATGTGAAAAAGTATTGTGGTGGGTGTGGAGGAGGACATGAACACTTGAATTATACGCTCTGAGAAAATTAAACAATAATAAGAGCAAAAAAAAAAAAACAATACGGTATATTATTAATTGGTGTTCGCCAATCAATTGGCGGATTTCGATTTTTTTGTTGGCGGATTTGAAATTTGTTTGTTTGCAGATTTGGATATGTTTTGTTGGCTGATTTGGAATTTTGTTTTGGCTAATTTGGATTTTTTTAGTTGAATAATATTTTGTGATTCAAAGTCTGCTCTTCAAGCAATTGTAAACTTCTGGAAGATCGACAGCAAGAACTTCCTACGAGCAATTATATATGACCTAATCGCTGCACAGAGTAAAGGGTTTCGAATCTCCATTGTATTGACACCATCACACATAAATATAACCCATCATAATGAGACAGACATTGCAGCTAAATAAACGTGTAACAAAGATGAAGTTGAATTAGACCTAGGTATCCCCATCTCTGCTGTCAAGACTATATTGTTCCAAACACTCAGGTTTGATAGGAGAGAAATTACTGACTACTAACGACCTGAAAGCACCAGTATAAAAAACAATTTGTTCAGATCTGAAACCTATGCTTATGGGCAGCACAAAACGTCCACCAGACTGTGCGAGATCTACTTGGTCCACCGGCCTTGGTCCACTACTGAGACTTGGTCCACCACTGAGACTTGGTCCACCGGCCTTGGTCCACTGGCCAAGAAAAGTGGGGAAAGTGCATGTTCTGCGAGGACGTACCGTGCCTGAGGACAGCCACTGGTTCACGGCGTCCACCTCCCGCTGTAGGATGGGAGAGTCGGTGTCCCGGATTACGTAGCGGTCCACCAGAGCGTCAGCCATCACCGCGAACCTCCACACCCGCCCCGTCGACCCGCTCACGTCACCCAACACTGGAAGTGAGAATGCAGTGTGAATTATGGAGGTACTGAATGAGAGAGGGAGGGAGGGAGGGAGGGAGGCAAATAGGCGAGGCGAATGGAGCAAGGATGGTCAGATTCACGACCAAAGATCACATTCACTCCAAAAATTCTACCACTTACGAGCTACTCATGCCCGTGCCACCTCTTGGGTGGCTTAATCTTCATCAATCAATCAATCAATCGGTGGACAGAACGATAGAGGAAATGGAATGAAGAGGTTGCTATGGACCAGTATATTATTAATATACACTGTGTCCTAACTTCATAAATAAAATCCTATAATTATTGGCATTAATAAATATAATGTCATTAAGTTTAAGTTTAAACTGTTCTTGTAATAAGTGACAAATATATCTTGTCATTATATCGGTGTATGTAATACATGTCCATATGAAAGTCGGACTATACAATATGTCAAGGTTTTGTTTACATGTCTGGCGCGAGTTAAACTAGTTAATTTTTGAGCCGAATTCTGACTCTCTGCACCTATTTTCATTTTCAATTACGACTTTTATTTTTTAACTGCCTGTCTGTGTGCTGGCCAGCTCTAGTCAATGTCTGGATGCGTTATATTTCAGGGCAGCCAACCAGGTGGTTGGTTAAAACAAGGTGTATCGATAGTTTAATTGTTTTTCAATTGTTAACTCCTTACACGAACCTGCATTTATTCCCGTATAGTAACATGTGTTATTAGTTATATTAAGTATACCATGAGAGGATAGTAAGTTCAGCCACAGTTGGTAATAACCTAATGTTATCTCTGGGGCTGCCCGGTGTCTCTCCTCACAAGTCTGAGGAATTCGACTGAGGCAGGACATTATTGTTGAGCTCTAAAGACAAGTTATATATTTTCATAGTATGCAGAGTAAGTAAGAATATAGATTTATTGTGGATATGGTATCATTATATTATCAGTGTTTTACATTAATTTCAAGTACATTTTGTGATTTCAAGTTACTTCAAGTATGTTTATTGAGACAAGAAAAAAATACATCTCAAAGGGATAGAGTAGCTTAGGCTATTTCTACCCCCAATGTGACTTTATATATGTCCATGTGGGGGACTTTGACGCTTGCCAAATCATTTGGTACTCTAATTTTTTCAGTGATTACTGACTTTGCCAGTCCTCGGAGATTTCGTTTTTGAGTCCCAATGACTAGGTTTGTTAAGGTCTAGTGACTTTGCCCAGTACTAGATACTTTAACGCTGTGGAATCCAGAGAGACTTTGATATGATAGTCCTTAGGGACTTTAAAGTTTGGATAAAGTTCACAATGATTCAATTTAATCTCGTTACCGTAGACCACATTAACTGCAGATTAGTGTATCAATGTTACTATGTCTTATAAAAACAAATCTCGTAACTAGTTTAACTTAACAGCATCTAGTCTAAACCTAGTGTACAAAAGTTGTTGAGTTTCGTGTACCTTAAGCTTGACCTGTTTACCTTAGTAGCACCTATAGGTGTAGTTTGAAGTACCAAGATTACCATGGTTCATGTAACTGTACATATGTTAATATTTGTGTTACTAGTGCTTGCCATCCAGTAAACTGGTGGTTCTGTTTCCATAGACTTTCCATATCCCTAGACTAATTGATTGAAGATGTAATTTACTTGAGGCCAGGTGTGCGTAATACTGAGAATGGGGAGTCTACACCACGAGCCTTACTCGGGTTTATAACATAGGTACAGGATGAGAGAGGAGAAAGAAAGAGGAGAGACAGAATAAGAGGGGGATATAAATTAGGTAAATTTAGATTCATGAAAGATCTAGGTAAAGACCTAGGTTTACCAGACCTCACCTGGTAGTTGTCTGACGTTACATAGGTCAAGATGGGGGTGATGGCAGGCCAGGGAGCAGGCCCAGTCCTGCAGGGTTCCAGTACTGAGGTCTAGGTACACCCGGACGGTCCACCCGGGGTACATCTCGCCTACCACTGGTAACAGCTTCTTCAACCCCTCGTAGTACTCGCTGGGAAATTGACCGTACACTGAAAAGCTCACTACCTGTATGAGAATCATTTGATTTTGTTTTCATATATATATTTTAGGCTTTCATTGCATGCTAATTGCTTCGTACATGTTGTATGGTATACATTGCACAATATTATCTAAAGCTTAAGCTGACGAGGAGATAAGAGAAATTATATTTACGTTAAATTAGTTTGTGGAATGCATAAATATTCAGTGATCAGTGCTTTCAATGTGCAAGCCATTAAATTTGATTAAATAATATCTTCATTGCAAAGCGAATAATGTACCTGCAAGCGCAGCAATTTATACACAGTTTAAAGGAGCCTTACTTTCTGTCCTCCTCCTCTCAGAGTGGCGGAGTCTCCACAGCTAGACTCCCCAAGGGAGGATTTGATCTCCTGTAGGAGTTCATCAACAGTAACGGATTTACTTGGGCAGGTGTGGGCTTGGCGGGTCGTCACAGTCCGGCTACAAGTGCAATAATTAACATTTAGCTGCAGGAAACATGCGGTAAACTCTCGCTTGTCTGATATGTTGATACTTCTAGTTATTCGAACGCGTGTCCTATTTGAACTATATAGGGCCTTCATAAGTGCATCACTTTCTTGAGTAATGACGCTGACATTCTCTTTAAGTTCCTTTGAGTCATGAACAAGCGAACAGTTCATTTTTGGAAATCTTTCTATTGCCGTTGTGTACCTTGAGGCAAACTCTGAAGATTTCTCAGATTTGAGTGCTCTGCCATTCTTATTTGAAACAGTTTCTTGATAACTCGAGAATTTTGATTCTTGTCTAGTTCCTTCCGGATACGAGGAGACCTGGAAGATACAGACCTTGACGAAAAATTGTAAGAAAGTCAGCAGCAAGACGCCAGAGATGAAGCAGACCGGACGACTCAGACCCGCCCGTCGCGCCATCTGTTGGGGGATGAGAACGGCGATATAATATTGAAATTTGAAATTGAAATTGAAATGAGTTTATTGAGGTAAAATACACACAAAGGGATGAGGTAGCTCAAGCTATTCTCACCCCGTTCAGTACATCGTGTTAATACATACATATACACACATCACAAACAATAAACATATTACCAAACATTCTGAGAGATAAACATATACATTTCCTCCTTTACACAAGTAAGATATAATATCAGTTTGGTGATGTTCAACACCTTGTAGTTAAAATAGGTAAAGTAACAATAGTCCAGATAATAACTAATACATTTTCATGAGCTCATCAAGCCGTAACGGAAATTTGAGCTTACTAGATTTTAACAGGTTTTAATCCTAAAAACTAAATTTAATGATCTGTCAGATGTGTTTTGAATATCAGTGAAAGCAGAGTTTCCTTTTATCTCCCAGAACGCATAAATATATTGCTACAATTCTCAACGTCGTACTTATGAGAGCAGTCATTTTCGTATTTAACGAATATAAAAACCATACAGAAGAATGAACTGATTGATGTTTGTGGAAAAAGAACCTGTGTGTGTCTATCAAAAATACGGCCACGAATCAAGTTGTTAAAAAAAGAAAGCTAAAATTTCATATTAAATTAGGAGACAATTAGCAGCATTATTAAGAATGTGATCACATTATGAGAATGTGGTCTCATCGGTTTCTAGCTGAAGAGACCACATTTCTAACTGCCGAAACACCATTTCAAGCTGTCGTGTCAAGTTCAAGTATGTTTATTGAGATAAGAAAGAAATACATCTCAAAGGGATAGAGTAGCTTAGGCTATTTCTACCCCCCTCTACTTCAAGTCCCTCAAGGGGTGCACAAATTCAGTGAGTACACATAGACAAATAACATTACAAGAATCCCATTTAACATTGCAGGTTAATATAGTAAGCACAGCATATAATTGTTACACTCTTGGGCTGTCGTGTCTTTAGTTACTAGTTTCCAAGACTAGGTTCCTATCAGCCGAGACTATAGGTCCTTGCTTTCGAGTGTATTTCAGTTAAAATAACATTTATTGCTCATGAGACAATGTTCCTTCGTTCCTAAGCAATGTTCCTTGGTTTTGAGACATGGTACTTGAAAACAATTATCCCATTTAAAACTATGTTCCTTAGGCCAATTATTGTATTCTGAGAAGACATTCCATGATTTTCTTGTTGGTAGTTTGATGTTTCTGAGATATATGTAAATATAAAATATATACATTTGATAATTTTTTCTGATTTATTTCCCGAATTGTTGTTACTGTTGTGGGCGATCTCCGTGAAACATTTATTTTACTGTTATATTCAATATCAAAATTTTCTTATTTTTTATATATATAAAAATATATAAAATCCAGTTGGTGTTGCCATAGTGGTTTTATGAATACGGTCGTATATCTTGCGAGAGCATGAATGTGGAGCAGTGGCATAAATGATTGACGGCCATTTGTGACGGTGTTATCACTGTGTTGCGCTTCCCGCAGACCAGAGAGTAAAAGTGGCTGTCACGCTGAAATTGTGCTCTTTCGAAACGTATGTTCTGCAACGTTTATACAAGTCTGCCGTCATCTTTCCTATTCCAGCCTAGCCCAGTGTGTTCGTTTGAATTAATGCCTAATTAGATGTTCGTTTGCGTATTTTGTCGATTAAACTATAACTGTATTATCTTTAAGAACTTTATTAGTGTTATAGAGTTAAGAACTTTATTAGTGCCATAAACGGTTTAGAACTTTATTAGCGATACAGTTGTCAAACATGCGTATTTCTAATACAGATGATTGAAACTCTCCATACACCATTCCTGTGTATGTGTGTGCGCGTGTGTATTTACATATTTGTTTTTGCAGGATCGAGCCGTTAGTTTTTGGACCCTGCCTTTATATCGTAGGTTGTCTAATGTTCTGCCGACTCCCGACCTAGTCTCTCTCTATGGTTTAATTGGAAGAGGGTTTCTCCAAAAGTCATTTTTCGTTCGAGGTGTGTACACTATAGCGTGTGTACTGAGGCGACCACTGGTGTACACAATACATTGTGTGTACTAACGCGACCACTGGTGTACACAATAGTGTGTGTGTACTAACGCGTCCACTAGTGTACACAATACAGTGTGTACTAACGCGTCCAATAGTGTACATAATACAGTGTGTGTACTAACGCGTCTTGAGCCAAGACGTTACCTGGCGTGACAGTCCGGCTAGGTCTTCACTAGTAATGCCAACTTTCACTAGACAAGCATCGCATGACGCGTCACAGACTTGTTACCAAACCTTCATGAATCAAACTTATGATTACTTTGTGGTTGAGCGCGCGGTGACAACACTACATTTTCTAAGTTGGCGACTTTTTGATCGTGAAACCGGTGGATGGAGAAAATACAAATAGTTCTTCTGTAGTTCCATTCAATCTTTTTGTTCTGTACGTGAGCAGCACCAGATTATACATGAATTGATGTTAATGATGAAGATGAAGATTAAGCCACCCAAAAGGTGGCACGGGCATGAATAGCCTGTAAGTGGTGGCCCTTTTGAGCCATTACCAGTATCAATAGATGATACTGGAGATCTGTGGAGGTGTGACTGCACCCTGCGTGACGGGAGATGTCTCCGGATGTTAATGGTGTCACATGGATATATATATATACCCAGAAAGATTAGGGTTACATGTATGCTTGCAATTTTTGTTATGGCCTTTTGAATTTTAATCGTACAAAACATGAACCTTTTCTATACATCCCATCCATAGTAGCTAAAGGTTCTGTTATTTTTGAGAATGGGTTTGAAATATCACTGCTTAACCAGCGATAAGGAGACGTTCTCAAGAAATGAAGTAATATCACTGCATTGGCAACTCCAAGCCTAGTAACCCATAACTTCATATGTTCTGTATTTACTCTTTAAACATGAAAGACAAATAAATATGTAAGTATCATGTTGAATTTAGTACACGTTTCACGCATAGGAAACTAGATATTATAACTGGCCTATCAAATCACGTTAAACGTGATAGTAACTAAAGTTATATTATTAGATCACGCAGCTTCCAGATTTAATTTAAAAAACACAAAGAAATCACATTAACGTAATGTATTAATGAGAAACCAAATAATCAACATCGATTATTTAAATCATTGTTGCCGTCATTACTATTCAGAGGCCATTGGGCAACTGATTCACTGTGCATAGTCAATGTCTTACAACCGTCTGTCTAGTATTCTTAAACCATTGACAGTAAGTGTTCAACAAAGGCTTGACCACACACACACACCTAGATATTAAGGATAACAGGAGCATGTATGTACACACCTAACAACTGTACGAAGCTTGTATGTATACATTGCAGCTGTCCGAAACATCTATGTACACAGTGCAGTTGTCCGAAACATCTATGTACACAGTGCAGCTGTCCGAAACACCTATGCACACAATGCAGCTGTCCGAAACACCTATGTACACAATGCAGCTGCCCGAAACATCTATGTACACTGCATCTGTGCGAAACACTTATGTACATAGTGCAGCTGTGCGAAACATCTATGCACACAATGCAGCTGTCCGAAGCATTGATACTTTTTTCAATGCAACGTTCTAATTTATGAGTTAACACTA